>NC_068984.1:64789260-64789907 GCF_001194135.2 Octopus bimaculoides
TATATATATATGTGTGTGTGTGTGTGTGTGTGTGTGTGTGTGTGTGTATGTATGTATGTATGCATTCATGTATGCACGCATATGCACACAAACATACATATTCTAAATATGCATATATTCATTCATAGAAGAAAAAGCTTAGCCATTACTCATAAATTAGTATGACCTCATAGGTTTTGCTCTATGTTTTCACTTGTGCTTTTAGGTATCTATGAAGTTGAGACCAAATACAAACCTTTCTTGGCCCTTCCAACCTCTGACCCAACAAAACAATAAGAATGTAACAGCCCTAAGGAGAGAGTGAAGTGAGCCAGTAACCTGCTGGAACATATCTTAAGCTGAGTAGTTTGGAGCAAAGGGAAATGAAATGTTTTGTTGAAGGAAATAATGTGTCATTTAGTCTCAGAAAACAGATTTTGTGACATTCAGATCTTGAGGCCAACATCTTAACCACTATATCTCTACTTGTATATGATCATGCATGACAAGTATGCATATATGTGTGTGTGTATACATATATATATATACATATAAACACACACACAAAGGAATATAGGTAGACTGACAAGCAGATAAATATGGATATTCTAAATAAGCATACTAGATAGATAATATATACATATACACGTATATATATATATATATAT
>NC_068984.1:64790829-64791632 GCF_001194135.2 Octopus bimaculoides
TATATATATATATATATATATATATATATATATATATATATATATCCCCACATTATTTACATTTGACGGATAGTTGTCTTCATCTTGTTTCTTGTTAACACAACATTTCGGCTGATATACCATCCAGCCATCATCAGGTGTCTTGTGGAAATTTCGAACCTGGGTTCTCATTCCAAAGGGATTTTTCGTTATTATTATTATTATTCAGGTCACTACCTGGAAATGAACTCGGAATCTTGGAGTTAGTAGCCCGTGCTCTTAACCTCTACGCCATATATATATATGCACATCTATATATATATATATATGTACATATACACAGACACACATATATAGGCATCTCTGCATTTTAAATATATATATATATATATATATATATATATGTACATATGCATGCATATATATTCATATACTTATATATATTTTCATATATATACATATATATTCCTATACATACATATATATACATATATATATATATATATATACACATATACATGCATATATATTCATATACATATATATATACACATACACATATATTCATATATACATTTGTTCTGAGCCACCTAGACTATTGCTCTCAGTTGTGGTCACCACCCAGTGTTAAGTGGACAGCAGAACTCGAGGCAATTCAGTGGCACTATACAAAATGATCGCCACAGTCCAACAGATGAACTACAGGGAGCGACTGAAGGCACTAGGTCTCTACTCCCTGGAACGCAGGCGGGAGAGATATCTAATAATAAACACATGGTAAATACTGGAAGGACTGGTGCCAAACTTTGGTATCAAGTACTACA
>NC_068984.1:64792721-64793349 GCF_001194135.2 Octopus bimaculoides
TATATATATACGTATATACATGTATATTCATACATATATATATGATGATACATGTGTGAATCAAAAAGTAATGCCATTTTGTTTAGGACAGGTATAGTTACAAACACAGGAACATGTATCATACATCAAAATAAAACTGGTCCTCTGTGGATCACATCCCTACTTCTCAACATAGTCACCATTTCTCTCACTAGCAATGTTCCACCTTCGAATGAGAGCATGTATCCCTGTCCTGTAATATTCTGTTGACTGTTCTTTGAGCCACTTCTGCACTACAGTTTTCACTTCCTTGTCACTGGACTATCATCTCTTTGGCCCTATGAAAGATGGTTTGAGAGGCAAACGTTATTCAAGTGATGAGGAAGTGAAAACTGTAGTGCAGAAGTGGCTCAAAGGACCGTCAACATAATTTTACAGAGCAGGGATACATGCTCTCATTCAAATGTGGAACATTGCTATTGAGAGAAACGATGACTATGTTGAGAAGTAGGGATGTGATCTACAGAGGACCAGCTTCATTTTGATGTATGATACATGTTCTTGTGTTGGCAATTATACCTGCCCTAAACATAATGACATTACTTTTTGACTCACCCTCGTATATATATATATATATATATATATATAT
>NC_068984.1:64794599-64798822 GCF_001194135.2 Octopus bimaculoides
ACTAAGAGAGAACCAAGGAAACATTTCAATATTTAAATTTCTTAAACTTGTTTTATTTGTTTCATTATCTTTTGTAATGTTCATCATAAATAATAAGAACAAAAGAAAAAAGTAGTAGTAGTAATAACATAATATGAACAACAACAGCAACAACATCATAATAATAATAATAATAATAATAATAATAATAATAATAATAATAATAATAATAATAATAGTAATAGTAATAAAGCAACAAAATACTAATTTTTATTCCTAAAATAGTCACAAGGTCTTGAATTTGAGGAATGAATGTAGCCAACAAAATCTACTCAGTATTTTACTGGTATTATCTTTATTGAAAAAGCTATCCTTGACAGGATTTGAACTCAGGATATAAAGAAACCTAACAATTTTGCCACTCTAAGAATTATATAATGATTCTTTCTACTGTAGGCAAAAGGCCTGAAATTTGGCAGGAGTAGGGTTAGTCAATTACATTGACCCCAATGCTCAATTGGTACTTGTTTTATCAACTCTAAAAGGATAAAAGGCAAAGCTGACCTCGGTATGATTTGAATTCAGAGCATAAAGTTAGAATAAATAATTTTTTTTATGAAAAGTAATTTCCTAATAACAATTGTTTTAAATTTTAGCACAATTACATCAATTTTAGAAGGAGAGTGTTAGTCGGTTACATCAATCCCTATCCTTGATTGGTACTTTACTTTATCAACCCCAAAAGGGTGAAAGACAAAGTTGATCTCAGCAGGATTTGAAATCAGAATGTAAAGCATTAGAAATGTCTCTCTAAGCTTTTTGAGCCAATACACTAATGGTTCTGTTAGTTCATTGCCTTAAAAAATATTATAATAGATACAATAAACAGCCATAACAAAAATGTTAACAATAATGATTTTAAAATTATATGTAACTACAAAAATTATGTTTTTCTCCTGTGAGCTAAACAAAGTTTGATGCAGTTGACTAAATCATCCCTAATATATTACTAGTGGTAGTCTGTGTTGCTAGATTGCAATCAAGGTAACACTACATTCTCTGTTTCTTTCAATTTCATCAAAAGACAAGAGGCTGAAGTGTGCATTAAATTCTTCACTCAATATGACAAATGGACATAAAGAACTCTTCTAATATATCTGTAGTGTGACAGATCTTTCCTGTCTCACTACATATTACTGGTATTGTTTTGTCAACCATGAATAGATAAAAGATTAAGTTCAGTCTTAACAGAATTTTTAATCTTTTAACATTTAAACCAGGCATATCTAACCAAAGTATTCTACCTGTTTTAAGTTCAAGTGGAAGTGCATAGCTTAGTGGTTAGCATGTTAGACTTATGATTGTAAGATTGTGGTTTCGATTCCTGGACTGGGAAACATGTGTTCTTGAGCAAAACATTTCATTTCACATTGCTCCAGTCCACTCTACTGGCAAAAATAAGTCACACTGTGACGGATTGGTGTCCCGTCCAGGCGGGGAACTTATATGCCATAGAAACTGGGAAACCAGCCCTTATGAGTCTGTATGACTTAGAAGGAACTTTACATTTATGTTCAAACCAACCACATTTGGCATCTCACACCTATTCTACAATGTCATTTTAAAAATAATGACATCATCAAAATCTTAAAGCCATGAGATAATGTATAAAACAATGTGAATAAATAAGCATTGCATTTGACTAAGTAATCTAAATGCTAAACGGTTTATGCAGAACCTTGAAGAATAAGCTAAATACTGTAGGTATTCTCTAACAACAAGGATTTCTCAGATAAGAACAAGGCGTCACATAAATAAAGGAGGGATAATAGTCTATTGACTCAGCCTAGAACTTATATGCCTAGAACTTATTTTTTCAACTCCAAAAAGATGGAATTCAAATGTAATATAATCTGAATATGAACTCCAAAACTAAAAATTGAATCTAAATAGTTAAGGGGCACTCATTAATTTCCTATGTTGGTATAAAGGTACAAAAATTATAATAGTGTAGTCTGCAAATTATTTTACAAACTTTTATGAGCAAAAGGCAAAATGCCCCCCTTCCCCCTCCCCCAATTAGATTTCAATAATACTGTTGATAATAATAATAATAAGAAGAAGAAGAAAAATGTAATTACAATGTAAATAAATGATTAGAATCATAAACACTGGAAACAAACAAACAACAACAACCACAACAAATAATTATGGATTAGCTAAATATCTGCAGCATGCCATTGACAGTATGCTGTAAAGAGGATAAACAAGTGCATGGCAGGAGGGTAAAGTGTGAAGGGACAAAGGGAATAGGTCACAAATTATTATTGACGGGTGAAATTATCAACATTGGTACCAGTGAGTTATAGATTCTAGATGGTCAAGCAATTTATAACACAAAACATTGACAAAGCTAACACATCACCCTCTTTCTAAAATACACACTACAAATGAATACTAATATGACATGACAACATGCCATATCATAAAGAAGATGTGATGGAAGATGAAAGTGGTTGACAGGTAGCAAATGACAAAGACAAGATGCTGCTGCATTGAACAACATAACAATGATATATATTTCCAGCAAGCTTGTTGCTTTGAGATGGGTGAGTATGTAAATGAACACAAGGCTTTTTTTTTTTTTTACTTTTGTAATTTTCCAAGGGGTATGTGTACATTTGAACACATGCACATGTGTATTGTATATGTCAGGTTGGGGGACTTGACTTAAGAAATAAAGAAGTGAATAAAGTGATATACAAGAATTTTTGAGTGTAGTAAGAAGAAACGCATGATGAAATTATAATAGTTAAGAAGAAACGGCATGCATTCATGTGATAAAGTGTGTATGTATGGGTAAATGTATATGCATGTGTGCACGTATGTGTATCTGTGGTGGGGTATGTGTGAGCAAAATTTTAAAATAAAATGAACGTAACAACTATATGACACATAACATGAATTTATATGTGCATCTTTTATTCTTGTGAAATTCTAAGTTCTAATAGAAAAATTAGATGAATGAGGAGCAAAATAAAACCTTTTTTATTTTTGATTATAATGCTGTGTGTTTTTAGTACTGGGTCTATTTCATGATTACTTAGTGAAATGGAAAGATATTTAGGATTCAAGAACAAAAGAATCCAATGTAAAAAATGTGTAGTGTTTGGCAACAGTCCAATGGTGTGGAATAACTCAGATAAGAATTAAGAATTATAGAATGTGGAGTGAAGTCATTAAAAAAAGTGTACATAACATAAAGAATAAAAGATAATTCATTTAACATGAAAAAAACCCACAGCTTAAATGTGATTTTAAAAATATTAAACTCAATAAAAGATATTCTGCTCTTGTTACTAAAACTGTTACCTATTTAGCTCTGGTTCATGTAATTAGGTTGCAAAACTTTAAAACAACAAATGAGAGATCAAGTTATTTTTTAGTTCTAAAACTAAGAGGACCAGTTGTTAAATATCTTGACTGATGCAAAAAGCATGTTTCTCATTTTCTAGAATTCCAGATAGATAGATGATGGATTAGATTTAATAATTGTCTTCTCTCTAAACCAAAGAAGATTAAATTATCTTGGAATAGCAAAATCCTTGAATTAAAGAATTGCAAACAACAATTCATTCTTTATCCTTTATATTTGTATTTCTCAGTTATGGACCAATATTTTGGATCTTTTTCTGTATCCTGGCTTGTGTATTCTATGAAAGGGCTTGTTGCATTGCAGTGTACCTAAGATTAAATAAGTTTCCCAATCAATAATTTATACATTGTATATTGTTTTCATCTGCTGCAGAATTTCAGGGACAGTAAGGGAGAGAAAGAAGAGAGAGAGAGAGAATAAAAGAAGGAAAGGGGAGAAGAAGACAGAAAGAAATGCACTGTTTGGTGAGATGGCTCAAAACATCTGATGAGATATTGATCTAATATTCAAATGATACCATATTTTCCCCACACCCTAGCAATTACAGATCGATGTATATTTGTTTGGCTGATAGCTCTTCTGTACGTGATGTATTGTTTTGTTTTGTTATTATTTATCCAATATGCACAGTGGTGCTGTGCATAGCATGGGAGTGGTGGATAAAACTTTCTAAGTGAAAGAAGCATGCTACAAAATACTAACAAATTCCTGATTGCAACAAGGACAATTCAAAGCCAATAATTAGAGAATGGTGCCATTTTTTTTTTCTTGCATTTATAGCATGCTTTGATTTTTTTTTTTTTTTTTT
>NC_068984.1:64798832-64804940 GCF_001194135.2 Octopus bimaculoides
TAAATTCTCCCTTTCTGAAAGCATTTGTTCTTGAAAAACATTCACTGATTCAAAAACTAAAAAAATATAATCTAAAAACTTTCTAAAGAAACAAATAATAATAATAATAGTAATCGTAACACATTTTTTTTTCTGGTGATAATAGGGACAACACGTAACAGGAGACTTGTATACTGTTATATCTATGAGAGGAAATTTAGCATTCCAGTTGAAAAAAAACAAAGACATGTACTTACAAGCATTTGAATTGGTTGGATCCATTGAAGGGACCAAAATTTCTGTTGCTGAATTGAAACAATAATAGTTATTTTAACGATCCCTCTAGAATTAGATTCTATTGGAAAAGGTGAGCGCCAGCAGGGGAGGAAAGATGAATGAAGGAGAGCAACATATGAAAATGCTTCAAAGTCAGACTACAGCTACTCAAGATGAAAAGTGTTACTAATTTGAAAAGAAAAATTTTAAACATGACAGAATCATTTGTGGGCAAGCTTGCATGGAAAAATGAAAGATATGGATTTAAAAAGGATTCAAACTAATGGGTATGTTTTGTTATATTTTGAGAAAAAAAAGCTATACAAAATTATTATAGAAGTTGATTTTAGTATAGAATTATGAATATTTGGACCTTATTTTGTTGTCAAAGAATGAAGGTATCCAGCAACCAAAGACATTTTGACTTATTTCTACAATTCTCCTAACACCTAGACCATATATGAATGGGTTGGAAAGTTCCATAAATGCTTATTTAGAAATTAAATTGCTTAAATCATAAAGCTATCATTAAAAAAATTCGTAAAAAAACGATGTTGGGGTTTTTAAGGGACAAGATAATTTGGTTTAAAGAGAATGTTAATGTAGTAATGAAGTAACATTAGAGTAAGCTAATGTGCTGAAGATTTTATGATTAAATTAGCAGAAATATCCAGTGTTGCCTGGGTTAAGTAAAATAATGAAATTTAAAAATGCCTTTTATATCTCCAACTAACATGAAACATAGACTATGCAGGTGTCACCGCCTAGTAGCTGAGGTACATATATACAGGAATACATATCAAAATGTATATGTCTATAGTACATACACATACACCTACATACATTTGTATGTATGTACATACACACATACATACACACACATACATAGATACATACATGTATACGCATAGATACATGTATGTGTGCGTAGATAAATAGATAGATAGACAAATAAATATATATAGGTAGGTAGATATATATATATATAGAGAGAGAGATAGACAGACAGATGCATAGATAGATAGACAAACAGATAGATAGATAGACAGATTATATGTGAACATTTTATTTTTAATCAGTAGAAGTTACCAAGTAATTAAGGAACTCAACATTCATAAGTTCCATACATGTGTCCTATATACACATTTATAAGTATATATATACATATACACACACATATATATAGACACATGTATACCTTTAGAAATACTTTTTTTTATCACAAATCATCACAACTCTAATGATGTATATATATGTGTGTGTGTACACACAAACATAGGTACATATATACATATAATATTCACACACAAACACATTTTCTTTTTCATCTGTAGAAGTTATGAAGTAATTAAGCAACTCAACGTCTGTAAGTTCCGTACATGTGTCTTATATACACATATATATGTACATATAGATATATACAAACATATATATATAAACACATGTATACCTTTAGAAATTCTTTTTTGAAATTGTCACAGCTGTAATGATGTATACATATGTGTGTGTGTACACACATACATAAGTACATATATACATAAGTACACAAATGTATACATTTTATTTTTAATTTGAAGAAGTTACAAAGTAATTAAACAACTCGACGCCTGTAAGTTCCATGCAGGCATCTTATATACGCATACATAAGTACATATATACACACATACATACCTTTAGAAATGCTTTTTTTATCAGAAATCATCACAACTGTAAAGATCTATACATTCATGTAAGATATTCTGTGTGTGTGTGTGTTCATATAATTTGAAAATATATACTAATTTGTCATTAGAATATAATTTCAGTCTCTCTATGAAAAGTAAACAAACTGGTTATACCACAAGATGTTATTTCTCTATGGACAGAAACAGTGGTTAACCAAGCTAGCCTCTGGTCTTCTTTAGACCTCAGAGAAAGAACATGCATCTTATGTACCAAAGGCTGGCAGCATATAGCTATTTGTAGCAAATACAAACACAGACACAGCTAAATAACATTATAAGCACTATATAACAGAGATTAAATGACAATTTTCTCCCCAAGATTCTTAACAGTATTCAACATGACATCATGCAGCTGTAATTCATTATACTGTTGTTCTTGTTGAAGAACTAGTGGAATCCATAGTTATAGTTCTTGTTTTTTTTTTCTAAGTATGGAAAGAAAATGTTATGCAACACCAGTATATTTAGGGCCTTGTTTCTGATTTCATACACTCACTTGTCACCACTGTTTTGGTGGTATTGGTTGCAACAACAGTACTTGTAAGTCATTCCAATTTATTTATTTTTTTGTATCTTATAACTTGCTCATGGTTCCAATGTATAATGGAAGTGTCCCTCTATAGTGTTAAGACAAAATACTAAATATTGTCCATAGCAGATGGAGCTGAAGTTCTGAGAAATCTCACAAAGTGTGTGTCTGTGAGAACCTTGCTTGGTTTATGTAAGATTAGCCCTTTGGCAGTGTATGGCAAAGAAAGAATAATTGCTTAAATATTTGCTAACAGAGGGTCAAAGTAAAGGATATGCATAGGGAACACAATAAACAATGAATAAAGTTCAGAAATGGATTAAGTGCTAATAATGTGGTTCAATTTCCATGTGAGTAAAAAAGTTGAGCTGTCCAGAGAACTGACGAAGGAACATGGCAATTTTTTTCTTAAAGAACTAAGACAAGATTACAAGTATAATTAAGAAGCAGCTTGGTTTAAATTTTCAAGCAGCATTAGATGAAAACTATTCAGCAGACAAGAAAACATGCTGCATTTATTGATGAGAGTACAAAAGAAGATTTTGGTAACAAACAAAAAAAAAGTTATGAGTAGATTTATAATGTTGATGAGATTTCCTTGTATTAGAGAAGTGCTCTAAGAAGAACCCTGAAAACTGAACGTATAGAATCATTAATAGCTCATAAGGCATGGGTAGATCATATCAATGTGATGAGTTACTCTCGGCTTTAATGCTTTGGAACTCACAAATCTAAGTTACTGATCAGCAAAAGTTCACATATCAGAGCTTTCAAAAGTACGACGCAGATTTAAAACAAATGACTGTGCCAGCAAGAATGGGTTGTCAACACCTAACATTACAACTAGCATTACAAAGAAATTATGTGAAAAAATATTTTGTTCTCTAAGCAAGAGATCATAGTAACTGCAGAACAGTATAGGAGATTCTTAATGAATTTAATGTAACAAAGATGGTTTACTGCTTTGCTAATGCTGAAGGCACATGGATCAACTAATGTTGTCAAAGTTATTTCTCTCACTTGATGCTTTTAAATTTTAATCCCCACTCCATGTCCCAACAAGACAAAGTTTCCTTTTCAAATTGCAAGGATACTTTCAGTTAATGAAAGATTTACAATTCCATTTATTACATATATGAAACTCCACTGTACTTAGCATGAAAATGCTCTCAAGAAGTACTTTTCCCCAATTCTGTTGGTGGGTGTGTGTGCATCCACACAAACATCTGTACAAACACACACATGCTTACTTATGATAGAAATAACTGTAACCAAATGAAAGTGATTACACAACTCCTGTTCTTTCATCCTTCATTCATGGTTGATACTAGCTCTGTACTAATGCCATGGCTTAGCTGAATCACTACATTATATCTTTGTGTGTGTGTGCACGTGCATGCATGTATGCAGGTATGTATGGCAAAAATAACAAGCAGAAAATGCACTAAATCGTTTTATCTAATTTCAAATTGCAATACCAATAAATAATTTTTGCATAATTTTGAAATACAATAAAAATACATATAAAATATAATAGTCACAGATCTTTCCTATGGGATTAACATTTCCTATGTTGTTATTGCCAATATAATCATAATATTAACAACAAGTATCATAAGTTATAAGGACATCTCAAAATAATATGAAGCAGTTAATTTCTAAAGTGCATTTCTATGTTTAGAAACTGATGTTCCAATGTTGAAATGCTAAAATAGCAGTTAAACAAAAAATGTAATTTACAAACAAATAAGATATATTATTTTTACTGACTTTTCTTTATAGCTTATAAAGTCCCTAACCATGTCAAAGTAACATGGCAATGTTGTCAGTAAATATAACATTCATGCTATGGGAAATACCTATGATTATTTTGTTTCACATAATACAGTATATTGAAATTATACATAAAAAACTCTGTGTGGAATTGAAGATTATCAATAGAGGTGAAACCGGTTGGGCAAGATTTGTAAATAATTTATTGTTATACTGTAGCTTGAAATTATGCAAAAACATTTAAAGTGCTTGTATTTTGAAATTGGATAAAACATTTAGCATAATCCAACCTTATATTTCCCCAATATGATGTAATTTGGGGAGATATTTTGAACTTTTTCACAAAGTGTGAGCGTGTTAGGGTGTGTGCACATGCATGTACTTATATATAAACTTGGTGGTACAAATTTGAGAAATAGAACTTGAAAAACAAAGGTAAGGTGGAGAATAAATATTTTATTACTTAGTTGTAAAGCACATGTGTATATATGCTTGGTGCATCTTTTCTGAATGAGCAAGAAGCCATGAAGTGTCACATCAGTAGACTCATTCCTTCTTTAATTTTTCCACACATTAATACATATATATGTGTGTATATATATACATATATATATATATATACATATATATATATATATATACACACACACACATATATATATATATACATTTATACACATATATCTACACAGATATATATATACACACACACATATATACATATATATACTCACATATATATATGCTCACATTTATATATACACATATGTATACATATATATATACATATATATATATATACATATATATATACATATATATATATACACATATATATATTTACATATATATATATATATATATATATATATATATATATATATATATATATACATATGCACACACACACACATACATATATATACAGGGTGCAATGGGTAAATTGTTGCCCTTTTATAATTCTAATTTCACACATACTCATTGTTTCTTTTCATTTTGTTGATTACACGCTATAGTAGCATCAGTTTGGCACCGTCTGTGAGGAAATTAGCACCATGATGCAATCCACTCTGCCAGAAATTTGGAAATGACATGCTGTACTGCTTGTTATTCATACTAAAAGCTCCAATATGAACATTTGTTTACTTAGACTGGTGCTAGCCTCTTCCTATCCCTAAAGGTGTTTTCATGATTAGCTACCCTTCTTATTATTTAATTTTCTCTAGAACCTATATATAGAAATAATCCTGTCCCTCAGATATTACCTTACACCAATATATTACGCCTTTTTTCCTACAAAAAGAATTTAATGGACATCGTTTTCCTTTGACACAATTGCAAGTTTTATTCTTAGAAGAGTTCCCGGTTTTGTTACTAATAGTGCCTTCAGAGTTATCCTCATTATATTTATTTTCTATGTTATGAGTCTTTACCATTAATTTAAGATTATTTACGTTAGCGTGTTTACTGTTTGCATTACTATCCACTTTGTCATTGTTTTCCTTACCTATCTTAATACTTTTATTGTTTTCTCTTTTACGTTTGTTGCTGCTATTATAAGTAATAGTATTTATATTTGTATTATCAATATTTGTATTCATATTATCGTTTTTGTTGTTAATACTATGATTATTGCTTCTTCTTTTAAGAGATTGTATGTTTAAATGCATAGATTCTAGCGGCGAGTCCTTAAGAGTTACTTCCCTTCCTTCGTTTGTTGTGTATCTCATATCATCATTGAAGTTCTTGGATTTTTGTCATTTAATAATTCATTCTTATTTTCTTTACTCCTATTATTGTACAAAACATTTAATCTTTTAGTATTAT
>NC_068984.1:64805040-64807001 GCF_001194135.2 Octopus bimaculoides
TAGCATGGAAAGCGGACGTTAAACGATGTTGATGATATATATATATATATGCAATCATCAGATTTACAATTCTACCAACACATCTTCAGGTTCTTTTCCAAATATTGTTAACCTAATTTTACATCATCTCAAAATTAAGTGTTAAATTAATCATTAAAAATTAAAAAAATTAAATTTTACAAAATTAAGAATTATAAATATAAATTATTATACATATATCAAACTTATAAAGCCAAATATAGATTGTCAGATATAAAATATACAATTATACATTAGAATAAAGATATCTGTGATTAAATGGGGAAAATAATGTGAAAAATAAAGATACATATCCTCTTTGAATAGAATCAGGATGTCATTCAAAATGGCGATTAGAGGAAGTGAAAATAGCAGAGCACTATGGGAATTTATAGTTGATTAGTTCCAAGGGGGTAATTTCACTATTCATAGTTTAAACTAAATTATATTCTTCTCTTATTATCTTCTATCCAACTGTGTTGAAGGATATATGTAATTTGTTATAATGTTTAGATATATCTAAATTAATTTATCTATTTAATTATTTATATAATATATTCAACTATGGTAGAGATCAAGAGTGTGTAGTGATTAGCATCAAGAGTGTTGGGCAGTTCAGTATTTCATTTTACTGAAAGTAAAATTATTTTGGTGTCTACATTTGGCTCCTCTTTTATCGTATGTGTTTAGTAATTGATCTCTAGACTGTATTAGATTCACAAATTCTGTTATACATAAAAAACACATTTTATTCCCAATATTATAAGAGTGGGCTCTACCTATTATACTCCAACTAAGGGTGTAATCTCTTTTCCTAGATTTCAATTCCCATATATATTTACTTAAACATGTGGACTTACTTAAATTAAGATTTTTGAAAGCCTGGTAATGTTGGGAGATTCTTTTTTTAATTTCATTAACTGTAGATCCTATATAAACCTTATTCATATTTTTATTAGTATTGTTCTTAGAGCTTACTATACATTTATAAATTACATTATCAATATTACAATTATTAGAGAGCTTACATTTTGTCTTATCACGACATGAACATTAATCTATATGTGGATTAAGATTCAATCACTATCGGTTATATTATGGCTAGAGTCTTTAAGGTACGAAATTAGTTTACTAAACCCATGTGGAATTATACTTACACTTGCATTTGAAGATAGAGAAATAGTTAGCCAGTCGAGATTTCACATAATAATATTAACAATAATCTCTCCTTAAATCGTAATATTAATGAAACTAAGCCTTGCAATTGTGGCCCTAATAAAACTTGTGTCCGAAATGAAAACTGACGAATTAAAAATGCCGTGCAGCAATGGAACATTACCTCTGGTAAAAAGGAATATTTTTATATAGAATTATCCTCTACAGAACTGAAATTTAAACTGACTAACCATTTTTCTACCTTCAAATACAATTATAAGCGTAATTCCACTGGGCTTAGTAAACTAATCTGGCACCTTAAAAACTCTAACAAGCTTTTTTCTTTAGACTGGAAAATTTTATCGATATCATTTCCTATGACAAAGGGAAATCTTTCCATCCACTTTGCAAAGAGTAACAATTTTCAACACTCTTTTCCAAACATAATCTGGTGAACATGTTTACAGAGTGAGTTTACAGATGTAAACATTGCAAAAAACACTCCTTCACTTTTTAAAAATAGTATCTACCCCTCACCTAACAATAATTTCTGCAAATTATCCTTTATTTTTTCTTTATTATTTATCCTTACTTCCCATAATCTTTGTTCCTCCATTCATTCTTTCTTCCCATCCTTTATCCATCCAATTTTGCAAGCTCCTCTCCCCTCTCTCTCTTTTAATTTTGTTTTATCTACCCCCTCCCTATTTATCTATACCTTCTCCCCTCCTCATGAAGTATATTTCCTTAATGGCATTTTCAAATATATGAGAAATAGATAGAGATAT
>NC_068984.1:64812024-64819706 GCF_001194135.2 Octopus bimaculoides
TATTCAGGTGAGCATTGTCGCTGTGAATTTTCTTTCCTTTTTTTCCCCCTTTACTATCTTTGTTTACTTTTTTACTTCTTATTTTCCTTTTTCTCCCTGTATTTCTTCCTCTTTTTTCTCTTTGTAAATGAACAATCTGGTGTGTTTATTTTAATAGCCTACCAATGTGTACAGTACATTCCTTGGCCCCAACTGTCAGGAAGACACTTGGCAAGAAATGGAAACAAAATTGAAAGAGGATAATAATAATAATAATAATAATAATAATAATAATAATAATAATAATAATAATAATATTGATCACATCCTACATAAATCCCTTTCAATAATGAAAATAACAACACAAAAACAAACCACAACACATACCCAAGGCACACAGAGCTGCACTTGGTAGCGCTGTGAAATCATATGATAGAAATAAGACTAGTGAATAATAATAACAATATTGATTTTCAAATTTTGGCATAAAATTAACAATTTGAGAGGACGGGGTTAGTTGATTACATCAACCTTAGTGCTTAACTTTGCCTTTTGTCCTTTCAGATGAAAGGCAAAGTTGACCTCGGAAGAATTTGAACTCAGAACGTAAAGACAGACAAAATATCGCTAAACATTTTGCCCAGCATGCTAACAATTCTGCCAGTTGCCACCTCAATAATAATAATGATGACGATGATGGTAATAATAATAACAACAACAACAACAATAATAATAATGATAATGCTGGCACAAAATAAATACAAGAAAAGACATGACAATCTAAGGAGAGTAATCCACTGGGAGTTATGTAGAAAGCTAGGATTTGTACATACTGATAAATAGTATGAACATGAACCTAGTAAAGTACTAGAAAGTAAGAAATATATGATGCTGTGGGACTTGAACATTCAGACTGAAAGAGTAATAGAAGCTAGTTGGCCTGATTTGGTAGTAGTAGATAAAGAGAATAGAAAGTGCCAGTATTTGATTCGGCAGTCCCGAATGATGAAATAAATTAATATGAGAAGTATAGAAAAAATAGCAAATTATCAGGACCTAGCTATTGAATTATGGAAACAATGGAAAGTGTGGGTAAAATGTATCCCAGTAGTTATAGGTTCATTGGGAACTATCCCTAAAGATCTGAACAGATGGATAGAGACAATAGGCATAAAACCCAGTTTAGTACAGCTCCAGACAACAGTGTTATTAGGGACAGCTAGGATACTTAGGAGGGTTCTTGGCATCTAAGGTTACTAGTTGTAGCCTGATGTTAGGATTCTTTTCTTTTCCTACAGTCTAATCTGGTGAGTGTATATGAAAATAATAATAATAATGGTTTCAAATTTTGCCACAAGGGTTAGCAATTTTGGGGGCGGGGATGAATTAACTACATCGACCCCAGTATTCAACTGGTACTTATTTTATCGACCCTGAAAGGATGAAAGGCAAAGTCGACCTCAGTGGAATTTGAACTCAGAACGGAGTGACAGGTGAAATACAACTAAACATTACATCCAGTCTGCTACTGATTCCATCAGCTCACTGCCTTATAATAATAATAATAGTAATAATAATAATAATAATAATAATAATAATAATAATGATAATAATAATAATAATAATAATAATAATAATAATAATGATAATAATAATGATAATAATAATAATAATAATAATAATAATAATAATAATAATGATAATAATAATAATAATGATAATAATAATAAAATGGTAAAAAGTAAAATTGGCAGGGTGACAAAAATTTGCCTTTTTTTATGATATGCATTATAGTTGATCAATCTCCAGACAACAATTTAATTGTCAAAGCTTTGGAATATTATGGATTTCGTATGTTCTAAAGCAGAAATAAACAAAGAGAAAATAACTGCATCAATCTGTATTTGAACTTAATGGGCATAATGAAAAGGGATAATAGATAGCCAAACATGGACAAAGTATTCAGCAATAAAACTACCATTGGTTCTATAGAATTCTAGAAGAATTATAATAGTATTGTGAATAAGGTTGATACCAAGACAGATAACTGATAGGAAAAATTACAAACACTTTCAACCCAACACCACTTAAGACAACAATAGAAATCATGAGCAAAAGAACTGTAAAAAGTAGCAGCCAAATCTTCCACAAATCACACTCATTTTAAGAAAAGAGCACATAGATTAATGTGGTCCTGAGTTTCCTGCCCAAACAGAAAAGATGAGATGGTTATAGATGAAGTGCTCTGATCATAGGTCTATTTAATCAAGGTTGACCTGGGTTAAACAACAGCAACTATAGAAGTAAAGCAACTGCAAAAAATTTTTAAAAAATGGTTTAGAACAAATTTGAAAAACTTCATCATGATGGTGCAGAAGTTCCAATTTGCATGAGCGGAATTTAGAGTTACACATAAATGGATTGCTAATTTGAGGCGTAGTGATAAGAGAAATTGATAAAGATATCAAAGGAGAAAGTTCATAACCTGATTTGGTGAAATAATCCATGATGAAAATTTGTTAACTTTCCTCAAAAATGTCCAAAAGAACTCTCATTTCACTTAAAAATCAAAGAGCAACAAATCCATTGAAAAAAAAAAATTGTAAATTCAAAGTTTTTATTCCTTAATGAATTGTTTTTAAAAATAAGCAGGATGCTGCTTGGTCCCAAAAGACTGCAGCTTCTACTCTTGTTTTCTCTATGTGAAGCTCAGAAATTGAGTGTTTCATCAAATTAATTGAGTAGTGTTTAAAATGATTAAAAGGTTTTGTTTAAATAGTATTGTTTTTGATGCTAAACAATATGAATGTTTTTCATTATCAGCTGAATGTCTTGAACTAAATAAGAAACTGAAAGACAGTGTTGCAAAGGCTTTGTTATCTATTCCAGTATGTGGTCCACCACTTCCACTGAAACTAATTCAACTGTGTTTCCAACACAACATAGGCAACTGATTTACTTCTATTCAATTAGATAAAATATTGAAAATAACAAATCATTGCAGAGTTAAAGGCACAATACTTAAATATGTTGAAAAGATGTGACATTATTATACACAAAAAATACAAACAGTTTTCCTATTTGCTATTGCTAGTTCCTATTTGCTATTGTAAATGCTAAACTACAGAATTGAGACAACAGCTCTTAGAGTTCTTATTGGAAATGTAGTACTCTTTGGAAGAGAGTATTTGACTGCAAATATCGTTAAGTAGAAATTCTGCAACTGCTGAACATTATGAACTATTGTGAAATAGTGAACAGATAAATATAAGATATGAAAAATTGCTTATATGAAAGCATTCAATTTTAATAACTGATTATGAAAAAGCATTATGGATAAAATTATATTGTGTTACATATCCAAAGTTAAAAACCTCACTTCATCAAAAGTATATTTGGCTTACTTATGCAATGAAACTTCAACATTGTAGAACAACAGATTTATAAGATGAACAACTCTGGTATTCTGACAGTACTCATTAACTTTACCTAAAACCTTTGTGATTTTGCCTTAAGAAAAACAACTTCTAAAGCTATTATTCAAAGCTTTTTACCTCATTATCTAGCAATCAAAACTTTGGATACACTGACCAGGGAATTCAGTTTGAAAGCACCGAATTTGGGAAATTTTATGCAAATCTAATATTCTCAAAACTAAAAGAACACTTTACTATCCATCTTCAAATGGACAAAATGAACATTATAATAGACTGATATGAAAATTGCTCTGTTTTATCTAATTCAAATAAACAAGATAGTAAAACAGTGAGACAAAGAACTCCCACTTGCTTTAGTGGATAAGACTAATTCTCTATTAAAGGCACAAAGCCTGACATTTTGAAGGAAAATCTTACTTGATTACATTGACCCTAATGCCCAACTGGTACTTATTTTTAACAATCATGAAAGGATGAAAGGCAAAGTTGATCTTGGTGGAATTTGAACTCAGAACATAAAGAGCCAGAAAAGATGTTTCTAAGCATTTCATTTTATGTGTTAACAATTCAACTAGCTTGCCACCTGAATAATAATAGTAATGATAATAATAATAATACTTTCTACTGGGAGCACAAGACCTCATATTTGTGGGGATGGGAGCAGTCAATTACACCAACCCCAGTGTTTCACTGGTACTTAATTTATCGACCCTGAAAGGATGAAAGGCAAAGTCAACCTTGGTGAAATTTGAACTCAGAACGTAAAGAGAGATGAAATACCGCTAAGCATTTCACCTGGTGTGCTAAAGATTCTGCCAGCTCGCAGCCTAATAATAATAATAATAATAATAATAATAATAATAATCTATATTATAATGATTGAAGAAATGTGGGAATGTGTTCAAATTATTTTTTTTTTGCCCACATTATTAAAAAAAATTCATATTACTTTGAAGAAATTATAAATGAATATTGAAAAAAATTTTAACTATAAAGTTTATTTGTATATTAAACCTAGATTATAATGTTTAATATTACAAGATTCGTTTCTGTTTCAAATGTCAAATTCCATTTGAATTCCATATATAAGCAAATAGCTTTTCCTTGCATTCGTAAAAAATGTAATAAAGCAAAAAAGAAAAAAGAAACCAAATAAGTGAGTAAATTATTTTTAAAAGTATTATGTAGTGAAAAAACAATAATCCCTATCTAATAGAATTAAGTTTTCAAATTGTGTAAGACTGCTGTCAATCTGGGGTACCACCTTGAAATTATTTAGTCAATAATCTCCCAACACAATTCTTTGCTCATGGTCAGATGTATGTTGCATTATCAAGGGCATCAAGAAAAGAAAATGTAAAAATATTAACCAAAATAAATGAAAAGGGTCCATTTGCTGACAGATATATCTGCAAAAATATTCTACAGTGATGTGAGACATTCATTACTCTCTTTTAATTGAAATGTATTTAAGTTTCTTTTTAACTGCTAAGAAAGGGACACTAGAAACATGTAAGACGTCTATAAGTGAATATAGTGAAACAACAATATAGCAAAACTCAACTCTTCATATTGGTAAATGTAATTAATTCCCAGCAGAGCATTTATTTTCAAATTCACTCAAGTGAAGATTCGTGAACATTTTCCCTTGACAATCTCATCTCTTTTCCAATTTTCATTATCGTCTTTTTTAAATGCATCACAGATCATTTTACTGATTACAGAATAAACTATAACAGAGTCTTTGTTCAATTCATGAGCATATTGTCAATTCACTTTACAATTTATGTACCATATCTATATGTATATATATCAATGCACAACACATATGCCAGCAGAAAACCACTTGGAGGGCAGTTTTTCTGCTAGTAATTAAGTGCAGAATAGACAACTCTACCGACAGTGACAAATGCATAATGTGTGGTGAGAGGGGTGAAATGGTATGGCACATTGTTAGCAAATGCCCGAAATTGGCACAACACAAATATAGAAGGTGTCATGACAATGCGGCAAGAATTATCTATTGGAAGCTCTGTGGAAGTCATGCCCTACAATGAGCAAAGACATGGTATGAGAAAACCCCGGAAGGAGTCACCAAGAATGAGAATTACAAAATCCTGTGAGATACAATAATCCAGTGTTATCTCCTGACCAGACATTGGAAACCGGACATTGTTGTGGTGAATAAAAAAGAAAGAACATGTATGATAATTGACATAGCATGCCCTAGTGACAACAGGAATGATGTGAAAAAAGAGAAAATAGATAACTATGACGATTTGAAGTGGAAAAAAAAAGGTTGTGGTCAATAAGGAGAGTAGACATGATACCAATAGAAATTGGTGCACTTGGAAGTATCAGCACTCAGCTACTAACATGGTTAAAGAAGATTAGTGCAAGCGTGAAGGTAGAACACCTACAAAAATCAGCATTGCTTGGAACTGCAAGAATTCTTCGTGGGGTTCTTGAAGCATGGCTTGTAAACAAATGTCACATTAGTCTGCTGTTTGTGAACAGCTGACACTTTCCATCATACCCAGCAAAATATGCTGAGAGTTTTCTTCACATAATAATAATAATAATAATAATAATAATAATAATAATAATAATAATAATATCAACATTCCTTCCTACTATAGGCACAAGGCCTGAAATTTTGGGGAGGGGGTACGTCAATTACATTGACTCTGGTGCATAAATGGTACTTATTTTATCAACCCTGAAAGGATGAAAGGCAATGTCGACCTCAATGGAATTTGAACTCAGAACATAAGGACAGATGAAATGTCACAAAGTATATTGCCTGGTACACTAATGATTCTGCCAGCTCACCACCTAAATAATAATAATAATAATTAATAGACCATTGCTATCTAGATCTTTAAATATGCAGTCACCTCACAGCATACTGTTTAACTTTTATCATTGCTCAACACTACAAAGACCAGTTGACTTTTGTCTTTAATTTCCAGACATTAGCAAAAATCAATTTCAGACAGGTTTCCGTACAAAGCCAGTATACCATAAAAACCATGATCAACTATCAAAAACAACAACAACAAAAAGAAATATATAATTCATTTCTTGATAAAAAGAGAAAGTTATAAGAAGTACTCTCACATCATCATGTTCCAATTCATTTTGTAACAGGGAGGAACTGATATAGTCACAACAATCCAATTGTCTTGAACTCCTGAATATAAGAATCAATATAATTCTGATGAAAACTGCAAACCTTTGGCCATGCCATTCTCTCAAATTGGAAAATATAACTACATACAGCAAAGAGGTAAATATAATTGTGGAGCAGTAGATGATAATGATGACAGATCAAATCATAGATTTAATATAATTAGAATACTAACAATTAAAAAAAAAAAAAAACAAGAATGCCTAGCTATTTAAGTAGTTATGATACATAATGATAGACAATGACTGTATTTTGTTATCTGTCACATTGCTGATTATTAACCTTTTTTTCATTCAACTTTTTCACGTTATTCTAAATGTGTATTACATCCTTAGTTCTTCAGAGATTCTAGCAATATAATCTATAATTGTAAGGGGGCAAGCTGGCAGAAACATTAGCACGCCGGGCAAAATGCTTAGTGGTATTTCGTATGTCTTTATGGTCTGAGTTCAAAAACTGCCGAGGTCAATTTTGCCATTCATCCTCTTGGGGTTGATAAATTAAGTACCAGTTACATACTGGAGTCAATCTAATTGACTGGTACCCTCCCCCAAAATTTCAGGCCTTGTGCCTGAAGTAGAAAAGAATATAATCTATAATTGCCTCATATTGTCATGTACTAATTGTAAAATACTGGGAGACCATGTGTAGTTTTTCCAAGACCTCCATGCACATGCGTACAGGCCTTAGTAAATGAACTTGAACATGAAAATGCTTCTGTTTTTTTTCCAACAGTTTCAGAGGATTGATATACAGTGTTGATTGGACATTGAATATGTGATATTACAGACTACGAAAATCTGTGTAAATATATGCATGGATTGGCCTGGACACATCAACAAACAGCTATAGATGCGCATACACATATGTTATATACATTTATATACATGAGTGTGTGTGTGTATATATATATATATATATATATATATATATATATATATACGCACACACACATATATATATAATATATATGTATATGGATATAAACACACATGATATACTTAAGATGTTGAGCTGAATGTTAAGTATTTCTGATAAAAGTGTTGCATTAAGTTTGGACTTTCATGAGTATATAT
>NC_068984.1:64820750-64821475 GCF_001194135.2 Octopus bimaculoides
ATATATATATGCATATAGATACATGTATTCCCTCTCTCTCTCACTCTTCCTCCTTGGCTCTCTCGTTCCTGACACCTGACGAAAGGGGATCTCTCTTTCTGCCCACTGCCTTCCTAAAGAAAAGTCATGCTTTTTCTGTCTCTTCTCCACGTCTACCTAGCGTTTATAATAATGTTTCTATCGTCTTGGCTCAACAGCCCTCACAGTTTGTTTTTACTGTCTTGTTCTCACTGACATTTTCATGTTAACACTTTCACCCTCTGCAAAGAATTCCAAATTTCATTTAATTTGCTTTGTGGGAAGGCCTGCTGCAACAAAGTTGCATATTGTCCTTACCTTTGAAATGTGGAGTAGATGCAACAGGGTCAACTGACGAAGGGGTATACTCTCTATGTTGCATGACTCATTTCTCTGTTTTTTTCGTTGTTCGAAAAAAGTTCGTTTTCTGTTGTCGTTTTTATGTTTGTGTTTCTCATTGTGTTTAACGTTTTTTTTATGTCCTCTACTCATATATGCATGTATGTATACATATAGATGTAGGTATGTACATATATGTATGGATATATGCATATATTTACATATTATTTATTTTATATATATATGTATGTATCTATGTCTGTCTGTCTGTCTGTCTGTCTGTCTGTCTGTCTGTCCGTCTGTCCGTCTGTCCGTCCGTCCGTCCGTCCGTCCGTCCGTCCGTCCGTCCGTCCGTCCGTCCGTCCGTC
>NC_068984.1:64823012-64824311 GCF_001194135.2 Octopus bimaculoides
TATACTTACATTGTGATTTCTGCAATGTGGTGCATAAATTGTCAAGTAAATGAGACGCATCTTTGCCTCCACTGATTCACTTGCAAAGTGTTGAGTAAAATTATTTCGTTGCAGACCTCCTTTCAGTCTTTTTATTATCACTGCGACACACATAGTACCCAGTTGGTAACATTGATTTCAAGGCCTTCCCAGATGAGAGATTGGCATTCCACTTAATGTCTATGTTCCATGCTGGCATGGATTGGAGAGTTATTAATGTAGAAATATGGTATCGTAGCCACTAACAGTTGAGGGTTGCGTAGTCTAGACGGCGTTTTTAGATTTCATTATTCTCTTTAACCCGGGCAAAGCCGGGTATTTCTGTTAGTATTATATATAAATACCTAAAATCATTCAAAGAATAAACATGACATGAGAAATAAAAATATATATAAAGAGACAAAACCTGTAAAGTAATCCCTACATTAACGGTTTAATATAATTATTAAGAGTTACAATCTAAAATTATTGACTACAGTAACTCGCCGGCAGATAAGTCATGTCTTCTAATTTTAATTTTCTAAACAATATAGACATACGTCTTTTATTAACTTTAAACACTAACACATTTTTTTACTATTATTTATTACTTCCATAATGATTTAACCTTGTTCACTATAATACTCTTTTTCAATATTTTTAGATTGTAACTCTTAATAATTATATTAATACAGTCAACGCAGGGATTAGTTTACAGGTATTGTCTCTTTATATATATTTTTATTTCTTATGTTTATGTTTATTCCTTGAACGATTTTAGGTATTTATTTTAGGAATTTGACCTGAAGAGTGACTGATTTGGAGAGTAAAATTATTTCCCCATTCTAATGAACTTGGATAGAATTTGCTTATGATTTTAAATAGTCCTATTTCAGCCATGAAATGCACGTAGTCTATGTACTAGCACTGACTTGTATACATTTATAATTTCACACATTATATTATTGTATTAATTTTTACTGTCCTATTTATAATTTATTTGATTTTTAAATTAATATTTTTATGATGAAGGTTTCTTTATATGATATATTATATATTATTAAAAATTATTAAAATTTTAGATTAAAATCTTAGATAAATATTGATATGGTATATACCGCACAGTATGGTTTTGGATGGGTTCTTAGTTGACTGAGTTGTAGAGAGGTGGTTCGTCTCTAAATTAGTTATATGCATATATATTATATATTACGAAACCCGGTGTAATATTATACCGATTTTTCCCTGTAATGTTGGAATAATATTTTATTCCCTAATATT
>NC_068984.1:64824661-64826172 GCF_001194135.2 Octopus bimaculoides
ATATATATATATATATATATATATATATATATATATATATATATATATACACATACATATATTTATATGTATATATATACATATATAGGCAAAATAAATAGATATATATAACAATTATATATAACAACAGCGCTATGTGAAGCACCAGCTTCGCAAAAAGTAGGAGTCAAAAATTACTCCAAAGCCACAAAAATTAACACTAGATTTTTACAGGTATGATCGGCAAAAAACTAAGTGAATGAGGATTGCATCTTACCTCTGCAAAATTGCAAGAAGGAATGCCAGTTAATCTGGTATCATGATTTCAAATTTAGCGCCAAAAGCACTTGATTCTCTTCAGCTAAGTCTACTCATAGCAAACCTATATAGCCTTTTAGCCAATGCCTGTGTTCATTTCAGTGCTCAAGCTACATTGAGAAAATGAACTAAGTGAATAAATTTATAAATATATAAAGAACATTGATACTCATGAGAGATGATAATGTTAGTGGTGGCAAGCTTAACATCGTGTACGTAAAATTAAGAATTATATATAACAAAGGCACTATGAAGCACCAGCTTTGCTAACAGTAGGAGTCAAAAATATCCTGAAGCATCAAAAATTAACACTGGATTTTTACAGGCATGGTCGGAAATTTTGCAGAGGTAAGATGCAATTCTTATTCACTTAGTTTTTTTCCAACCATACCTGTGAAAATTACGTGTGCATGTGCACAGATGTCTTTCTACAATAGTCTTCGACATTGTTACTGCCTATCAAATTCCACATGAGGTATTGCTCAGCCTGAGTCTATAGAAAATGATACTCACCCAAAGTGCCATACAGTGGGATCAAGCTGGGTACTTTGTGGTTTTAAAATGGAATTCTTACACCTAATATATATGTGTATGTTTATATGTGTATGTGGAAACATGCTCATACATGTATACACATATTACTGCACATGCAAAATTTTTATTCTTCTCTTGTATAGAGTCAAGCATTTGTTTTTCATTTATTTTTGTTATTTTTCTCAAAGGCATATTTCTTGCTTAGGATTGATAATTAAGAGAGAATAAAATTGAACTTTGATACAAGGAAAGTCATTAGCTACCTCTGGCATTGCACCAGTATATCAAGGAATGACAATGACTGCTATTAATGTTTTTTCTCTCCCAGCTAACTTCATGCTTCTACACCAACAAAAGGATATCTATACTGTGAACAATCAAAATGCTATATTATATTAAGACAAACAATAAAAAACTAAAATTAAATTTTACAGGAACATAGAAACTGAATATTGTGGATCCTATTAGTAAATTTAACCAAGCCTTTTATTAGAGAAATCAGATATATCTATTCAAAATTTCATTACCCTTATCTGCAGCAAGCAGTTTTATGTGCCAATCTAACTTTGTTGAGAGATGTCAAGTTTACTGAAGCAACACGACTTGCAGAAAATACTAATTACATTCTTCACACACATATATACTCATATGTGTGTGCATGTATATATATATATATATAT
>NC_068984.1:64826320-64835840 GCF_001194135.2 Octopus bimaculoides
TATATACACACTATGTTCTGAATAGTAGGAATGAACCTGAAACCATGTGGTTGTGGAGTGACCTTCTTGAACACATATCAATGCCTGTTAACATTTATTATTATTATTATTATTATTATTATTATTATTATTATTATTATTATTATTATTATTTTCGTTTGGATTTTATTTTATCTGCAAAATTTTAATCCTTGTTTTCAAATTCCAATGAACGTTATTGAAAATTCTCAGCTAAAATTAATGCTATGTATCAAAAGTTGAAGAAAATTCAATTATTGGCCTGAAATTTTCAGAAGATATTTAACTCTGGAATAACCATGAAATTTAATTTCACATTTAAAGGGTTAATCCAACCAAGCTGTCTATAATGAAATATATTTAAATGGCATTAAAATAAATAAATAGTAGATAAATTATACTGAATTTAATATCTAACCTCAGAAATATTTTCATATATGAAAATCAGTAAATATATTGAATGAAGTGAAATGTTGTAAAGATGGTAAGAGTACAAGATGAGGTTAATAAATCAATTCAGTATTTAAAAATTTAGTCATAAATTATCTTTGAATATTTAAATGTGGCCAACATTTTGTGTGGTGTGTATGTGTTTGTTGTTTTAAATTAATCAATTCACTTATTTACTCATAAACAGGAAAGTGATGACTATGCTGATGATAGTGATGTTGGTCTTTTTTTGTATGCTTATTTTTTTCAATAAAAGTTAAGAAATATAGATTAGGCCAAACGATAAGTTGAAGTGTTTAGGACTTTCTCCAAACACTGAACACAGAAAACCTTTCCAACAAGCCAATGAAAAAAAAAAAAAATTAGGAAACTGAATCTTCTGCCAAAACTGAAAAGTAGTAGTAGTAGTAATGTGTTGTTGTTGTTGTTGTTGTTGTTGGTGGTGGTGGTGGTATTGATGATGATGGTGGTAGTGACAGTGACAGCAGTGGTGGTGGTGATGGTGCTAATGGTAGCATTTGTAGTAATGAGTAAAAAAAAACTATGAAAAACAGCAGTAAAAATAAGAATAATAAACAACTAAGCAAATAAACAGATTTTAAATAAAAAGACAGCAAAGAAACAAACAAAATAAGTGATAAAACAGTGTAGTATGTGATGATAGGATAAAATCAACTCCTGTTTTAAAATAATAGGAAATTATATAATTGCAGCGTTTTTTTTATTCTTTCAAGTTTTTCTGATAAGCTGAGGATTATTCAAGAGAATCGACAAATGAAATCTAACAATGGTTTACTTAACCTTTCCTCCCCCACTCAGGGTAGGTGTGGAGGCCTTTATCATTGCAGCATGTCACTGCATCCATAAGTTTGTCTATATTTGCTCGGGTCATCTCAGGCAACCTTGTCAACAGTGTCCCACTCAGTTCCCATTTCTGTGAGATACTTCCTCTTCCACTGTGTTGTAAGCAAGTGTCACTGTCATGCAAGAGCGGTGTTCTTCATTTCTAGTCTTCCATGGAAAATGAATGACCAGGGGTAAGATTACCTGAGGAAGGGCATCTGAATGCAGAAGATCTACCTCAACAGATTCTATCTAACTTATGCAATCACGGACAAGTGGACATTAAATGATAATGATGATGATATAAATGATGTCATTCCATACACATACCATTTGCTAATACCACTTACAAAAGATTAGTCAGTTCATGGTTATAATAAATGCAGTGGCCAATGTGTTTGAGAATGCAGTGGCCAATGTGTTTGAGAATGCTGCATGCTTACAGTTTAATGGCATGAATGATACATAAAAACAACAGTTTAATTCATTTCCAGCAGTTAAATCACAAACATTGTTCTAACTGAATTTTTGCCCTGTCCATTTAGCTACAAAATACATACATAGGTTTTCAGTGATGTCCTCTCAAATATAAACCAATTCTCGCCTTCTCTCACACTATCCTACACAAACACACACATACACTAGGTTCTGAACAATAGGAATGAACCTGAAACCATGAGATTGTAGAGTGAGCTTCTTAAACACACATTAATTCCTGTTAACATGTATATCATTATTATTATTATTATTATTATTATTATTATTATTATTATTATTATTATTATTATTATTATCATTATCATTATTATTATTATCTTTTGGATTTTATTTTATCTGCAAAATTTTAATCCTTGTTTTCAAATTCCAAAGAACTTTATTGAAAATCCTCTGCTAAAATTAATGCTATGTATTAAAAGTTGAAGAAAATTCAATTATTGGCCTGAAATTATTTCAGAGGCAAAGAATGGGGAGAAAAGAACAAAAAAAAAATGTATAAAAATGAAAAAAAAGCAAGAGTAAAATGTGCATAGGAATCTAAGAAAACATTGCCTTTATAGGAATTAAAATTTGGATTACAGGCTATATCTCACAGCATGTACTCATAGATCTCTTTTAAGGGAAATAAGGGACTGTTTAAGAATATTAAAAACAAAACTTATAAATAGAAAATATTAAAAGAGAAAATGCAAAAACAAGTCAGGATTTTCAGAGTCCAGGGGAAAATATGTCAATGGTTGCTATAGAATTATAAAGAAGGGAAGAACAACCAAATTTTATGGCTTCAGCTATTTAGCATGAAACAAATTCAATAACTAAGCGGACTATGCTGCGTTTCTGTACTCTATAAATCAATTCCCCAATTGCTTGTGTATGTGTGTGAGTGTGTGTGTGTATTTTTACTTTGGTAAAACAGCTTTTGCAAAGCAGATTGAAATATGAGTTATGCAAAAAAAAAGAAAGAAAATTTTCATAAATGGTTAAAAAAAAGTAGTAGAAGTAAAAGAAAACAGAAAAAAAAAATACAGTGCTGTTATACTGTAGCATATTTTCTTTAATACATTATTTCTGATATATTTATTCATTTATTTTCTAGTTTAGAATTTCATTAGATCTCCTTTGTCATGAAACAGTGAAACCTAGATTTCTATGAAATACTATTGTTATACTTGTGCATATGAGTGTGTTCACATGTGCTTGTGTGCATGTGTCAGTAAGAAGAAGTAGAGAAAAGTGGGGGTGACAGGGGGAAAATGTCATAGGAGCACTTTTACAGTGTGGAGACATGATTCTATTGAGTATAGCCATTACAGTGAGATAAGACAGCTAAAGGGAACATTTCTGAACATGAAGGATAGTCAGTGCATGAAGAATATAAATTGGTATGAAAATAAACCACACTGAATAACAGTATTTTCTATTTCTTTTATTTCAATGGTAACTTATTCGATACACTGACTTATAGTGTTAGTTACTGGATTTTCTATAGACACTTACACTCACAGTCTGCAGGCAAACTCAGGAGGAGACTGTATGATAAGGTTACACCTTTCGAATAAAACAAACTTCCAAACAGCTTCTATCTTCCTAAGTTGACCTATTTTGAATTATTCTACTTATTTATTTCTTTATTCTTATACATGAATACATATGTCTTTGGTTTACTAGGTGTTGATTTTTTTTTTAATGTCAAAATTTATGCTAGGTTTACAGTTTCAAATTTTGAGTGAATCATCTCAACTATTCATCTTTCTGAAATTGAAACAAATGTTGTATCACAACCATGAGGCCAAACCCTGTCGCATAACCACACTCCACACTAGCCAAGAGAGGTGTGCTGAGTAAATGCTTGAAAACCAAACCATTTCTAATAGAATAAGGTTGCTGAGGTAGGATGAAGAGGACATGAAGATCAATTAATAACAAAGTAGCAGACCCAATGAAAATTCATAAACAGACACATACAATTCACAAGAAAATTTTAAACCAGTCTATAACATGGAAATGGTTATATATAAGTATATATATTGCGATTTTACTTTAATCTTTCAAACCTGTATAAGTAGGATGTTTTTTCATTGGAACAATTAATTTTACAGGTATATATACCTTTCTTGTTGTTAACCACTAACTTGGAAGTAGGAAGTGGAATGTCTTTTACGCCAGTCAGCCAAACGAGTGATCAGAGAATTAAAATTGAATTTTCCAATTAAAAACATATATAGTGCATACAAAATACATTTTTGAATTATCAGCCAGATAAACCTAATAATTCATTAGCAGTATTGCAACTCATTTGGTTACTTAATTTTGCTTGCATAAATTTTTATATCAAAATAAGAAATAATGAAAAGCACATAAGGAACAAACATATTAATTTAATAAGAACCAGTATTGGCAAGCGGATTCGAAAGTTAATCATTTACAATTTATTTTGTATCACTAATTGAGACTCTTGACACTCTACAGACTTATATGCAATCATGTATGTATGTATTTCTGCTCTTATATTTTTAATAGACCTAACAAGACTAATTAACATTCTAGTTGAGTATCTGTGAAACTAGAACCATAAACATAAAATTATGTACAAATGCTTTTACAAAGTATAAAGGTGCAAAGTTTTATGATTTAAATTAGTTTGGTTGCTGAGATTTAAATTACTTGAATCCCATTGACAGTAGTCAATTAGGTTTCTAAATTTCTAACCAGCTGAAATAATCAACTTGGCTTAGCACAGCCTCACTTTGGCTCATCTGTGCTGGCTGTATCATTTATCATGATGTTTTAGTAGTAGTTTTCCAATTACCTATATTATTTATCACGAATGAATTTGTAGTTGATAAATAAACATGAAATCTAATGATGTGATAAAAATGAATGAATATCAAATAAATTTTGTGACAATATGACTGGTAGTTGAAATGATAATGATAATACAAATGTTGGGGAATTACAAATCATAATAGCATTATAATAAAATAATGTTTGATGGCAACAATTTCTTAAAGTAAAACAACAACAACCAAACACCATTCAGTAAATAGAAGAAAAATAAAATGAAAAGGAAAAAAAAAAAACAGCAACAAGAAAGAGTACAAAAACACACAAAAATTACAACAGCAACAATGATGATGAGTGAGAAGAAATGAAGAAAGAAAATGTTTGACAATTCAAAAGTGATGTTGAAAATAGTGAAGTAATGCTGAGAGATCACTTCTTCAAGATTGGAGCGTGCAAGACTGATTGACAAAAACTGGATCTCAAGGAACAAGAGCCATAACAAAAGCATCATCATTTCTAGATGATCAGTGTTTCAAAATAGATTTCATTGAGAAAGACTGAGTGAAATTTAAAACAAATAACAATAAATAAACCAAAGAAAACAAAAGTGAATACAACAGAAAATGAATATACAAAATATTATTGTATTCAGATTAATGTGATTATATGCAATAACTGTATATTGTTGAAGAGTGTGTGCGCACGTGTGTGTGCGTGTGTTAAATGAGTACAGTGTTTTTATTGTCTTTACCATATGAATCCAGATTCTTAAAAACTGGTTCAACTATGACAAATATTAGAATATATCTTTGAATGAATGCATTTTCTTACTTCCTGTTTTATTTTTATTAATATTTAACCTTTAAATTTAATCTTTAGTCATATACTTATCAGTTTGTTTCTTACACATTTCTTAGAATTCCATGAAAAACAAATAAAAAGGTTAATGCTTACAATATTACCCGGAAACGAAAAAAAAAAAAAAAATGCAACAGGTGTAAAAAAAATGTGTAGGAAACAAATATGAAGACGAAAATGTGTGGAAAGCAATGGGAATTGGGTGGTGGGGAGAGGACTTTGGAAAATTCACAAGATCCAAGTTTTTCTCTTATAACTTTTAGGAAAATGGGTTTTTTTAAATGAAATATTATATAAATACCTTTCAAATGGCATACATTACGGTAGTAAAGACATTTGTGGGTAAAATCTTTTCCGAAGGGGTGGGGAGAAGACTTCAGAAAATTCACAAGATCCAAGGATTTCGCCCATAACTTTGAGGAAAGTAAATATCTTTTAATGAAATTGTATATAAATACCTTTCAAATGACATACATTATGAATGCCTAATATGCCATAAACCCCTTATTTTTGTTCAGAAAAAAAAAGGGTGGGTGAACCCCCAAAAATGCGTTTTTGAAGGTGAGATGTGAAACTGCATTAACCCCTTTTCTTTACTCATATTTTAAGATAACATTTTTCAGAAATACGTTTTCTAGAGGGTGGATTATATTAGATTGAAAATTCAAACAAGTTTGAAAAGAATAATAAGTGAAAATGCCGAAGTTACAAAAATTAGTGGCAATGAAGTCTGGACCGGAGAGAGAAAGAGTGATACAAAATCCTTACAAAAACCATGTTAGTGTTTGTGTGAAACAAGTCAAAGTATAATTTTAAAACAAAATATCTTTTACATACCTCTTAAAAATCACTGGATATATTAATTCCCAGATTGCAGATTGTAGCATATTAGGTCACAGTAATTCATTTCATTGAAAAAAGAAAAACAGCCAATAATTCCTTCCCCCAACTTTTTCCAAACAAAAATAAGGGGTTTATGGCACATTAGGGATCCATAATGCATGCCGTTTGAAATATATATATATATACACAATTTCATTAAAAGATATCCATATTCCTTAAAGTTACGAGGGAAAAAATTGGATCTTGTGAATTTTCCGAAGTCCTCTCCCCACCCTTGCAGAAAAGATTTTACCCACTAATTTTTTATAATCATAATCTATGCCATTTGAAAGGTGTTTATATAAAATTTCATTTAAAAAACCCATTTTCTTAAAAGTTATGAAGGATAAATTTGGATCTTGTGAATTTTCTGAAGTCCCCCTCCCCTGTCACTTCCTACACATTTTTATTTTCATATTCATTTCCTAAACAGTTTTTTTTACACCCGTTGCATTTTTTTTTATTTCGTTTCTGGGTAATATTGTAAACATTAACCAATAAAAGAAATCAGTAATGGCGAAATAGATGATAGTTTTAATTTTCTGTCCAGTTGAAGATGTCTTTAAATATTCTTCCACAAGAACATTTTAGATAATTTCTTTGGTTTTGAATGTGATTTTCCTTTCGTTTTTATTTTATTTTATTTTATTTTTACGTCAAGGTAGGTATACAATAACAGAGAAGGTAATGTTGGTTAATTGCTAGTTTCTCTCCTTCCTGAGAGAATTGTTACTTCATATTAGATGTAAATAAGAATTTAACTGGAAGAAAGAAATATAATCTAATATTCTTTAACAGAAGTGATGGAACGATGATGATCATGATGATGATCATGATGATGATGATAAGGATGATGATGATGATGATGATTATAAGGAGGAGGATGACAAAGAGGAGAAGAAGAAGAAGAAGAAGAAGAAGAAGAAGAAGAAGAAAAAGAAGAAGAAGAAGAAGAAGAAGAAAAAGAAAAAAAGAAGAAGAAGGAGAAGAAGAATGTAAAGGAAGATGAAATGAGATTTTTTTTTCATCATATGAATTAAAACACCTTCTACTTTTACTTCTAATTTCTAGGGTAATTTATGCAGAGATAAATTGATGCTTTTCTGCTAAAAATTTTGAACATTAATTTAAATGTGTCTTAATTGAAATAATTCAGTTTTAACTATTCAGCTTTTTATTTTTGTTCTTGTTATCTTTTGCTGTTTTAGATCCATACTTGCATGACTAGGAGGGTGTATTTGTAGGAGCAAATCTTTTAACAGATGGCTGCCTGGTTTTTACAACTAAACACTTAACTGTGACATAAGGAGTGAAACTTCCTTTATATAAGTTAGGTAAACTGAATCAATCAGAGATATGTCCCTTCAACAAGAGATTAATACAAATTGCTCTCATAGTAAGATTTGACTTCACTCATACTCAAATGTCTTTCATTAGTTTTTGGCATTAGTTTGTAATAACAGCAAATATATAAAAAATAATAAAACTTTTAAAAATGTAAAAATAAAAAAATTCTTCTTTCAATTCAGTATGAAATATTTTCAGTCTTATTTTTAAAAATTTATTTATCTATTTTTTTTAGTAAAATTTTTTTCCTTGAAATCTTCTATACTTTGAAAGCTGAAAATGTTGTATCACTGTTATGTTAAAAGGAAATAAACCATACTGCCACTCTGCCACAAATATGAAGTAACCCAATAAAGAGGAATATACCAGTAGACTGTAACACATATAAAGTACTTCAAAAATTACTTTATGTCAATTAATAGAGGCAATGATACAATAAAGAAACATCACCATGAGTGTATGGATGGGACTAAGATGGATTTTTGAGAATGACTCCTTGGAATGAACATGAGATGTAGCTGATGGCTCATTAAAAACTTAAAATTCTTTCTTTCATCAACCAAGAAATTTAAATATGACAAATATTAAATATATATTTGAACTAGTTTACATTTGTTAAATACATTTTTAATTGTAGCATATGTCTGATACTTAAATGAGATGAGTGGTCAACAGATATGGTTAAGTTTCTGCATAACATTTTAAAGGTATTTTATTTAAATTTTGATTTAATTTATGAATAAAAGACCCAAATCTTCAGAAATTTATGGTAAAATTTGAAGTAGAATAATTTTACTTCTTTATTATTTAAGAAAGTTATTCTGGAAAAATTCATTTCCCTGTATGTATGTATGTATGTATGTATGTATGTATGTGTGTATGTATGTATGTACGTATGTATGTATGTGTATGTTAGTGTATATGGAACCTTCTTCCCTAATGAAGATTCCACTACAAAAAAAAACAGCAATTATTAAAACCTTTAATGAAGAAGTATTAATATTTTGTTATAGGTATTTTTGCATTTCGTGTCTAAAAGAAAAGAACAAAACATACACACATACATGTATCTATGTATACACATATATTTCATTTACTTATATGCTGTGTTCCAGAGACAAAATTCCAAGCACAGACAGTTCAATAAAATACTTGACTTTCAACAAACATTGACAATAAGGATCATAACAGTACATATATATATGAGTGTGTGTGTGTATGTATGTGAGTGTGTGTATCTGTGTATATATATATATATATATACACACACACACATATACACATATATGTATGCACACACACACACACACACACACACACACACACACACACACATATATATATATATATATATATATATATATATATATATATATATATATATATGCACACATATATATACATATAAACATATATATATAAAACATATATATAAATACATATAAATACACACACACACACACATATTGATATTTTTACATACACAATACATACACAACATATATATGCATACCTGAACAGACACACACACACATGTATATAAGTCAGTATATGTGTGTGTATATACATGAGTATATATATATATATATATATACACACACTCACACACATATACAAATGCACACATGTACATACACACATTCATACATACATGCATACACATACGCACATGTATGTATATACATATATGTGTATATCTATATACGTATGTATGTATGTATATATATATATATATATATATATACATGCATGTATATATGTGTATATATGTGTGTATGTATATATATATATATATATGTATTTGTGTGGATATATATGTATGGGTGCATGAGTGTGTGTG
>NC_068984.1:64835880-64840766 GCF_001194135.2 Octopus bimaculoides
CAGTAGAAATCATATTTCACAAAAAAATAAATAAAAAAGACACAACTACATCATACAGTGTTCAAACTAAAGCAGTAAAATAAAAACAAATTAACAAAGTACATTCATTATAATAAAACCTGACTAAAAGAAAAATAAAGAAAAATATCTTTGACACACTAAATGAAAAATAATAATAATAATAATAATAATAATAATAATAATAATAATAAATAATAATATCTGGACAGCAGTAGCAGGCTACAACCAAGTGATAATAGGGGAGGTAGGTAGATATATATACACAGACAAAAATAAATAATAATCAAAATCAAAATAAAAAAAAAAAACAAATGAATAAATGAATTAAACATGGGCAGTAACAGAGCACTAGTTAACTGGTGCTGTGACTGCTTGGCGTGCACCTGGAACAAAGCATATTTACCTGCAGCGTTTACATCACGCATTTTAGTTTTTTCAATGACTGACTCTGCATTTGAATTTTTCATACCTGTTGGCGGAAATCATCATAGAAATGGAAAGTGGTTTAAGAATTTGTGGGAAATAAAGAGGTTGGTTAGGTATGGATTCTGAGCATTGTGTAGACACGTGTTTCAGCAGTGTCTCCAAGCAATACTTTGTATAATATAGATATACACATATGCAGGTTACAATGAAGGAATAGATATTTGTAATATATATTACTAAATCTGTGCTAAAAGTGAGTGCTTCTACCTTCAGGTATTTCCATTTATACTAGTATACTCTTATACTCTCTCTCTCACACACACTCACATATACACACATATTTGCATTCTAGATATGCCAATGTTTACAAATAATGGGTTAAAATCACTTTGTATCGAAAAAGTTGAAAGGTGACAGTGGGACACAATCCCACATTTCCTATAAGCTTGACATTTTCTGTCCAAGAGGTTTTTAAACCTAATACTTACATGCTATTATCTAAATCTTGTCTCCTTTAAGATCCGACATTCATGTTCTCTTGAAGTTGATAAATTCTCTCTCTCTCTCTCTCTCTTTCACACACACATAGACATGTACATAAACATCAGAAAGCACCAAATAAACTAGATAAGACTATGGGGTGGCGTGGGGGTAATTTATGATTTGCATCATAAATTATTTGAATATATTCTTCAAATAATAAACATCATAAATTTGTATATACCCAGTCATCCGCATAACACATACACATACACCTAGTGACATATTTGACATACTGTTAATAAGAATCAAAATGATATTGGTAAAGAGTATAATAATATTTTCAATCTTAATTCTATTGAAATCTGTTTGTCACTACTTTTGGAAAATGATTAAAATTTTTCAAGTAATAAATTCTAATCCTACAACAATATTGTTGGATTATAGGAAATTCTTTATAGTGATACCAAGTAGGTTTTACCATCATAATGAATGTGTTTGCGCATGTACACATGCTTGTGTATGCAACAGATGTAAATATATGACAAAATGTAAAAATACGTTCAAAACTAAACAAAAAACACCCTGATGACATGATAATTGAATGTAAAACCTGGGGGTTTGAAGCAAAGATTGCTAACCTTCATACTTTCATGATAGGATTGTAACTAGATAATCATAAAGAACATGAGAACAAACATATGATAAAAAAATGTGTGTGCATGCACATGCACACACACATTCACACACACACATACAGAGGCATACACACACTAACAAAATTTACTCTTCACAAACAAATCAATGATTTTAAATTGATCAAAAAAAAAAAAGAAACAAATAAATGAAAGAAATATATGAAATAGGAAAGCAAAAAAAACAAAAGCAAAGGGTGTATGTAAAAAAGAATTAAAAAAAAAATATGTCAGTGACAGGCAAAATGGGTATTTGTATTAGTCAAAACAATTTGTTTTGAGCATCTGCAAATAAATGAAGAAAAAATACAAAAAAGAAAAAAATTTCGTTTGGGCGCAAAATACAAACAATATTCATAATATTTTCTGAATTCAAAACAATGCAAAAATAATTGTTACAAAGAACAGAAGAATATGTTTTCCTGACCAACTGCCGAGCAATATCAAAGCAAATTTTTGGTTGTCAGTATTGAAAAACTAACCAATCTGTATTAGCATGGAAAAAATATCATGTTATCAAAACAAAGAGCTTATTCAAAATACATTATCACCATCATCATTAATATTATTAGTATTACTTGTGTTTTCTATTTGAATGCTATCTATGATTAAAAAAAAATTCTAGATATCATTGTTGTTTGTTCAACTGCACTAAAACTCATCTATTGTGAATTTCAATCAGCAAGAGATAATCATGAAATGGAATTAAATTAATAAAATGAGCAAAAAAAAAAAATAAATAAATAAATAAATAAAACAAGTTTTAAAAAGTTGTAGACATTTAATTTTGAAAAATTTTTGACATTAAAGAAACACAGATATAAAGAATCGCAATTGAAACAAAACAGAATATTTAAAAACAGATTTTAGAAAATGAAACAGAATATGTTTGAAAACAACAAAGATATTTATCTCCCTATGAGGAAAAAGCATATTTTAACGTAACTTAAAAACACAACATAGATGATGATAGAGGTGGTGGTGGTGGTGATGATGATGATGATGATGATGATGATGATGATGATGAAGAATATGATTTTCTTTTTATTTTTACTTAAGTATGAAACCTCTATTGATTTCTTTTATTTGAATAAATAAACAAAGTAACGTTTCCTTTTAGCTGAATTTGCAGGAAGTGTAAAAGTATTCTGATCTGAATATTTAATTTTTAAACATACATATAAATATATATTTATATAAATTTAAAGCCAACAGATTAAATTCATAACTAATGTATAACTGTAAATTTATAACTTCAGATAGAATGCATAAACTATATGCAAACAGAGTACAGCAAGATGATTAAAATATATTCAATTCCTTCCAGTATGAAAATGGAAAGAAGAAAATGTTTTACTTTCTTTTGGTCAGAATCTCCAGGAATGAAGCAACTGATGGTAAAATCTACAACTTGGATGCTATGATCTCACGAGCAATTAAAAGTATAAAATTAGCTAAACATGGCACTGATAAGCTAATTTAAATAGCATTAAGCATCTACAAATGAATTCCTACTCTTTTGGTATCAAGTTTGCATCTAAATACACTGAAGAAGAAAAAAGCAATGGTGTATTGCTTTCCAGAAAAAAAGTAATAAAGAAACTTTTTATTATCTTTGCATAGTACTTAATAAGCTATTACACACTTCTAAGTTATGTACCAAAAAGCTAGCAAAGGAACCAGGGGTCTCGATAGTATTTCTCACTTGAACTACTAGAAATAGCAGCCAGATCTCTCTCAAATCATTTCACAGTGTAGAAAAAGAAACCTTGTGTAATTTGGTTATGAGTTCATTATATACAAATAAGAATCATGGTGAAGAGTGGAATATCTCTGATTATAGATCTATTCAATCAGGGATAACCTGGAGTCTGAGTTCAAATCTCACCAAATTCAATTTTATCTTTCATCCTTCTGACTAAAACAGAATTACTAATCAATCAGGCACTGTGTTTTGAATAGCCTATACACCCCACTACACACACAAACAAAAATTGAACCTTCACAAAAACTCAGTATATTTATGTTTTATAAAACTGTGGAAACATGAAAACAGCAAAATCTAATAATAATAATGCTTATGAACTTACACAAATTTTCCAGCAAAATTCAACTAAGCTTCTCTACCTATTATCAATGTATCATAGCTGTGAACAAAATCGAGATTATGATGTTCCAGCATAGATTATATCAATATTTTCTTATCATTTCTCTTTTTGTCTCCTTCTTTGCCTTGTATATTAGTTTGTCATTTTTTCTTCTAGATTGTTTTGACAAGTTGAGTAATTTATAAACTGACATTTTTCTATGTAAGTTATTGAATGGATGAATATTTTTGTGCTGTCAACTAAATCTTTTCAGGAATATATTGTTTTTAATGGTTTTAGTTTCCACAATATGTTTATAATCAATACATTGTATATGAACATGTGTTGGGACTGAGACTGAATTCACAAACACTTATCAGACACAAGGTTCCAGCACCAAAGTACTAATTGACATTATACAGTAGATAAGAGAATTGAAACTCTATGAGCAACATAGGTTTGTTTTCAAGACTAAAATATATATATGGTATCTGTAGATAATTCCTGATTGTAAAAGACATTGACTGTCTGCATCATGGTAGATCAAAGCCATGGTTGTCTTCTTCCATAGCTCCCTAGTTCAAAGATACTATGAAAAATCAATGAGGCAAAGGCTTGGTATCTCTTTCCATTGTTTACACATAAATACAATTATTCCCCAAAAGCTAGCTGTTAGCATATAGCTGGTACCTACTCTTCACACTACAGATAAATCCAAAGGATGAAGAAGTTTGGCATTGGTCACACTGCAAGAGTTTCTGGAAGTGGGGTGGATGAAACTGAAGACAATGGTACTCCACCTTCTGGCCTTCAGATCGATGTCTTTCTTACTTTCTTGACCATTTCACAACCTAGATTGTCAATTTCCCTATAGCAGAAGTTAGTTCTTGATGGTGTTGAAACAAGGAAAGCATAATAGCGTTGTAAAACCGAGACTGACTAATAAACTGCTAACTGGAGAGGAAAATGTCTAAAACGCTCACGGATAGTGTGTGTGTGTGTGTGTGTGTGTGTGTGTGTGTGTGCAAATCAGACAGAGCCTTTTCTGAGGAGATGAAATTTTGTCTTGTGCATACGCACACGAGTGAATGGGGCTGGTGAAAGGAATAAAGCAGAGATAAAATGAAGTTAAACATTATCTTATGTCAAGTTCAGATATCCTAATCAGTTAGCACAA
>NC_068984.1:64840776-64851018 GCF_001194135.2 Octopus bimaculoides
TATATATATATATATATATATATATATATATATCTAAACACACACATACATCACATACACACATATACGTATATATTCCCATAATTACCGTAATGTATCGAAAATAAATAGCAATGTTCTTTATTTTGTTCCTTTTAGTGGTTTCAATTGTATAACTGCGCCTATGGTGGAGCATTATCTCTACACAGTCGATTATATGAATTTCAATACATGATTGGTGTTTTATTTATTGACAATAAAGAAAAGAAAAGCAAAGTCGTAATGAACAGAATTTGAATTCAGTATGTAAAGCGTGACATCACCAAATTCAGCTCAATTGTATTACATATGAACGACTCTACCGTTATTTGTCCCAAGTTCTAGCAAATAGGCTAGCAATAGCTAAGCTTCCGGTAAGATTACTAAATTAAAGTTTCTAACATAGATAAGTGCCTCTAAAAGAAAATTGCAAGGCGGAAAAAGAAAAAAAAAATTAAATTGATGTCTCCTAATGCCAAAATGTAGAAAACACATCAAAGGGAAATAACTCTAGATCACCAAATAAGTTAAGTTTGTTTATCTCCCTTAGATATGGTGTTCTGTGCAGTAGTTATCACCGGAGAATAGGAAAGATAAATTGAAACGAACATTACATATAAAACTGAATTTACTGGTTTAAAAAAAATATCTTTCAAGAAATAAATTTTTCCAGTGAATTTGTTACTCTTTGAACTTAAAAATAAATTAACCCTTTACCTATCTCTCTCTCTCTCTAAAAAACAAACAAATAGAAATCATTCCTTACTTTACAAATGTTTGATTTTAGTCATGATTAGATTTAATACGTGCAGAGGTGTTCTGTCGAAAAATAATTTTTAAAATTCAAAATAATTCATATTTGAAACTTAGAACAATGAATTTAAATGATAATGTATTTGGTATGAAAAATGTTCACCGGAAAGAAATTATTTCAAATCTTTCAACTCAAATATAGAAGCTAAATGCGTGTCTGCAGCAACTAACATAATTTTTATGGCTACAATTCGATGCGAAACATTAAAAAAGAAAAAAATCAAAGAACTGTATTTTACACACACTCTGTTTCTCTCTTATTCCCCTACACTCATCCGAACACACACTTAAACATGGGCATATATACAAATGTTTAGAGGTTCGTGAATTCATACAGTAAAGAAACAAATGTTCCACGAATGCTACCTTTAATATTTTTGCTACTGGAGCATTACTGTTCGCTCTTTTAATTATACAAAAACGTCAGTAATTCCATACATTCACAACCATGTGAGCACGTACGTCTCTCACACTACTACTACTACTACATCATCATTTTCAACAACAAGAAGTCATAAACCTTCTAACAGATGAGAATTAAACATGTTTTAGGTCATCGAATGTAATGAACAAGAGAAGAATTATTCAACTAAAGCTATAACCAGGATGACTGGGCAATACTTAGTGAAAGGTTAATGTAATTAATATAATGAATTAATATAATATTCTAGTCAATTTATGCCTTGTCAAAGGCTGATTTCTGTGAATGAAACAAATAGAAGGAATATATGATATCTACAAGAATGGTAGGATTTATTATTTACAAGAAATAGCTTTGTGGTTCAACACTTGTCAATGGATTATGCTACATTACATGTACATTTAAAACTAAATAAATTAGTAGAGGTAATCACTTAGTATATGTATTTAAATTCTTTATGCTCTTTCCTGACACGTGTGTGTGTCTGTCTGTGTAAATATATTTTTATATCTCAAAAATAAGCATCGCTCAAAAAGGATCGGTCAAATATTGCTTTCTGTCTATGTATTGTCTGGGTAGGGATTTGAATTGTTGTAGTGCAATAAACTTGAAACTGCACTGATGTAGAATCATAATGGTCATTAAACAAACACGTAAATACAGACAGAAACACACACACCCAGAGTTCAATCCACATCAGTATGGAACATGAGCATTAAATTCTGATGATGATGGTGCGTGTGTGTGTGCGTGAGGTTATATCGGCTTATATTCTATAATATACTACATTACTTGATCAAGCATCTATAATCCACATATACAATGATGAAATACAACGCCTTATGTCTGTGCTTTAAATTACTACCATGACTATCACAACACATTTGTAGTATGTATGTAATGATAATTCCTTGAAACTTCGGCACAAAGTCAACAATTTGGGAGAAGGGAACATGTCGATTATATGAAGTCCCGTATTTGACTGATACTTTATTTTATCGACTATGAAAAGATGAAAGGCGGGATTTGAACTAGGAGCGTAAAAGAACCGAAAGAAAAACTGCTAAGTATTTTGTCCGACACGCCAACGATACCTCCACTTGCTCGACTTGATGATGATTTCGTTTATTTGTTACAGATGTGTTGGATGACTAACGATATTAAAAACAAATACCAGTTAGACATTGTGTGAAGATTTACATAAAAAGGGATGACAAGAAAGAAAGATAGAAATTTATAAAAACAACAAAAAAAAATGATGTTTGCAACTATCATTAATAATTCCAGCAGTATGATATTGTGGTAAGATACGGAATGTTATGCTGGAAGTACTAAAATATGCTACACGTATCTTCCTTATAGCGATGAGAACACGAGATATAACTCTCAGCACAAATTATGAGTAGCGTCCCTTGATTTGTATGTGTATCGTTAAGTAGCGAGGAATATAGTTTAGTCTTATTCCGTGTGTAAGTGTGATTTTTTTACCCCTCCCTCTCCATGTGTTTCTTCTTTTTTTTTAAGCCTATTATTTGTTCATTAATGATTTCTATAAGAGATATATAGCTATATAGCAGGAAAATTGATACAAATATATTGTTCCATTCTCTCATTAGAAAAAAACGTAATTAGAAGCGGCTGAAGTGAATATTATTGATCTTGGAAACCAATTTAATGATGTCATGGGAAAATTTAATTCTCAAAAGAATACACTCTCTTGTTTCATTTTCTACACGCTCTCACAGACCTACAGTTCGGAATATTTGCAGAACGAAGAATCATAGTATAAAGCTCATATACTGGAGAGTAGTAGTAGTAGTAGAGTTGTAACAGAATTGTGCTAGTGGTAGGAGGATGAAGGATAAGAAGAAGAGGAGAGAGTTAGTAGGAAGAACGGGTGGGAGTAGTCATAAGATTGCGACCATACTGTTTTGTGTCTTTGACCACCCAAATTGACCCCAGTACTTTTTTTCTAAACCTAGTACTTACTCTATCTTGTGGTGAACAGCTAAGTTATGGGGATGCAAACAAACCAACACTACTTATCATGTGGTGGCTGGGGACAAACACTGAGAAAGACGCCACATTATACATATACACACACACACACACACACATACATATATATATATATATATATATATATATATATATATATATATATATAGATAGATAGATAGATAGATAATATTAATAATGATTAGGAGAACAGAGAATTTTTACATACATAATTTTATTTAACAGTTACTTACAGCATTTACAGATGCTGTAATTAACTGTTAAACAAAACTATGGATATGAAAAACCTCTGTTCTCCTCATCATTATTAATACTATTACTTACTCTACAGAACATATGCAACCCTGAACAGGAAACTTGGATTTACCCAGTGAGAAAAGTTACCAGAGCCTAACAGCTTATTGTTAGCTTGGATACCACATAAGGACTGTTGCGGTTAGCCAGCATTTGAAACCAACTTGAGAAGAAACATGGTTATCGCCAGGATAATATATCCCTTTAAACTCATATATATTGGGTTCTTTCAGTTTCTGCCAACCAAATCCACTCACTGGATTATTTCTACTGGATTATGGATTCTGTTATTGCAACAGTTAAAAAGAATACTGAGGAGATTCTAAATGGTTATTATATATCAAATTTGACGTTATAAAACAGAAATAATAATGCTTCAATTTCAAAAATATAACTGGTATTACAAAATCTATGCTGTTATATGTAAATCTACGGGTTTAATGACTTTTGATGATAGTTAAAAATATTCCAAGAATATAATTGAATTAACAGCACAATTAAAACCAAATAATAAACGATCATTGTCACAAATTTTACAAATCATAAGGTCAGTACCAGTGTGAACATCATCATCATCATTGTTATTATCACTTCTACAATCATCATCTTCACTGTTGTGCTGTTGCTGGTTCACATGTTCATTTGATTCCATTATGGCTTAGCATAATTAAATGGTACTTTAGTATCAGAAAAAAGTGACAGTATTATTTCAGTGAAGGTACAAAACCTGGTCCAGCAACATCCTGGACACCAGCATCAATATCTACTTGCATGACACTAGCGAATTACCATTGCTGCTATATGAAAGCGAAATGTGGAAGATGATTGTGAAAAGTCACTGAGAAGTTAGATGTGCTTCACCATAGATGCTTGAGAAAAAACATAAGAACTTCATATTATAACCATACAAGAACAAAAAAAAAAAAAAAAAAAAAAAAAAAAAAAAAAAAAATTAAGAAGAGTATTTTCAAGAAAACTTCAAGATGTGATCATAAAATGAAGAATATAACTGACCGGTGATCACATCCTGTGCCAACAAGATCATTGGACACTATTAGAAGGAAAGAAAAGACAAGAAAGACTATAAGCTTTATAAAATTAGATCCTTCAGAAGGAACAGGAGATTGGGAATAGACATCAACATGCATTTGGAAAACATGGAAACATTTGTAACCAATCAAAAACACCACAGGAGACTGCCACATGAGGCACAAACATTCATAGAATGGATTAACAAATTAACTCTTAGTGGCAATCAAAATGCCAAAAGTATTTCTTTGATATGTTGTAATTCTAAAAGAACCCAATTAACTAGATGCTCCTTTTGATGTTGAATAAAAAGTATTTTATAGTTCTAAAACTTGTTTGGTTTCCATTAACCAATGGCTCATACTGTCTATTTAGATAAACCATTTTTTATGACAATTATTTAATGCATTACAATTAGTTTTTGCTATATATGTGCAGCTAAGTTCTTTTTATATATGTGTAGCTAATAAAGTAATAGCCAAATCCATACCCAGCTTACATGTATCCAATTTGTTCAAAAATTCATATTTAACACTTAACAACCTAAGTTTTACTTTTCCATCTTCCATCCCACCTTTCTTCAATAAATATATGTGATTAAATTAATGAAATATATGTCTGTATATAAATATATGTGATGTGTGAGTGGATGTGCATATGTGAAAATATATGTGTGTCCATAGGTGTTTCTATGTATTTACATATACACATGTATTTGCAAAACTCTTTGTCTTTTATACATATATGTATTATATACACAAATAGACAAAAATATATGCTCATGAAAATATTCAAGTTTCACTTTCAAAATAAAACAGAATTAGCCAGAATATTTGCTTGTGAATATGTTTCCGTCTGAATATATCTATTTATGTAGAATACTTAGAATTTAGTGATTATTACCCATGTAATTTTATATATAGATTATATAATTCTGTTGAAATACAGTATTTCTAGCATTAAAGAGGCTAATGATTGTTCTAAAAAAAAATTGACAATAAAATAAATTAATAAAATTACAGATTTGTCTGTTGACACGGTGGACTTTAGACAAAGAACACTAAAACCATTAGGTTACATGAAGCCATAACTTCATTTTACAACCAATTTCACTGGTTATAAATAATATAAATGACTAAGACAGAAATTTATGAAGAATACTCACTCAAACAACTTGTGTATATCTTTTTTTTTCCTTCATTTCTCATCTATTTTGTATGTAGGTGGTGACAGAGAAATATAATTAAGAAATTCTCTTCACAATCCCATGGTTCTGTGTTTGATCCCATTGTGCACCACCTTGAGCAAATGTCTTCTACAATAGTCTCAAAGCCAACAAGTTGTGGAATTGGTTTCACAGAAACTTGTGGTTAGACAAGAGCTGTGCAGAAGCCTGTCAAAAGGACTGTAGTTCTCCTCATCCTTTACCTGTCTTAACCCTATGACCTGCTACTTTAGTGTCATCATCATCATCATCATCGTTCAACATAACATCCACCTTCCATACTGGTATGTATTGGATGGTTTTGACAGGAGCTTGCACCAGACTTTTGTGTCTATTTTGGTAGGATTTTTTACAGCTGGATGCTCTTCTTAACACCAACCACCCAGCACAGTGGACTGGGTGCTTTTTGCATGGCACAAGCACAGGTGAGGTTAGTTTCGGCAAGGCTTTTACAGCTGGATGCCCTTCCAAATGTCATTTGTTATGTTGTAAACGTTTGAACAAGACTTACGTAATAACCCACAAGTTATGATTGCTTCCTCTCCTATCTATACAGGTTTAAGTGGTGCTGCAAGAGATCATTGGGACTGCCATTCTTTTGATTAAGCCATGATCATAAAAAGGAACGATTTTACAAGTTTTGGCGTGGTTGATATCTTACATAACATTTAATTATTTCTTTTCACCTTCCCTTAGGGGTCACTAACCTAGTATTAGACTATCAATGCACTACAGACATGACACTAATTCAACCCCTGTCTCTCTCTCTCTCTCTCTCTCTCTCTCTCTCTCACACACACACACACACACACACACACATCATTTTCTTTTTATGTAACCTCCATATGTTTTTATTCAATGCTAATTTTGGCTGTTAATTGCCAGCTTATCTTCCTTTATAAATACAAGTTTCCCTGATGACATGACACATTGGTGCAACTAAAGCTCACTCATATATTATACAACCCGGAAACAATTGTATGGAACTGCTAGGATAAAGACTCTTGAAAACAAGACTTTGCTCCTATCCTTCTTATTACACAACACGCATCAAGTCCTATTCAAATTTAGGCCTACTTGTTTTCAAACATATTTTATTGTCTTGTTTAAAGGAAACTATTATTCAGATTGAGAGAGAGTGCATTAATGTATGTATAAGTGAAAGTGTGTATCTTTAAAGATTTATAAAACATTATGGAATGCTATTAATGCAGAATGTTATGATATATTACTGTCATAGTGGGGTTAGCACAACATGGTTTACAGCAGACATGTAACATCACCTGCAGGTGATGTTACAAATTTTTTCTCATGTTTTTCTTTGAATATATATATATATATATATATATACACACACATAACAACAAAAATAAATATGCATGTTTTTATGTACATATATATAAATGAAATAATAAATTTCTACATTTGCATATATATATATATATATATATACACATACATACGTACATACATACATATATATATATATATATATATATATATGCACACACACATACATACATACATACATACATAATAATAATAAATTTGCATATTTGCATATATATATATATTTTTTAGTGTTTTTAAACATATATGCATGTGTGAGACTGATTTGTTTTTTTCTCATGAAAGTTTAGTTTTTTGCATTTGCACATTTTGCATGTATTTGCATATATTTGTGTTACCTTTCAAATATGAAGATATTTATGTATGCACATGTGCATGTGTGTGTGCATGCACATGTAAATGCATGTCATGAGAACATCTATCTCTTTGTGGATTTTTTCTAGTGCATATATATGTGCATCTCCAATTTTTTGCTGGGTTAAATGTATATCTTTGTACAATGTCACTTATCAGTGAATACATATAAGAGACAAGTGGGTGTGAGAATGCATTTATTACCAATAGCAACAGCAGCCATTTATTTGATAATATTCTCTTAGCTCTGAATCACATATTTGTTGCAACAATACATTGCCATATTTGGTAGTAAAAAAAAAGTTAAAAGCAACAACAAAGCAACAAAAATGACTAATGTATATTTGAGTCTTGATATTTTCTTATGAAACATTAAATAAAAAGAAAATTATATCATTCTTAAATACGATACACTTACAGAGTAAACCTCAAAAAAAAAAAAAAAATCAATCATATCACTTTTGAACCTTGTTGCAAAGATCAAATATACAACATGAATTTTTGTATTCTATTTTCATTTAAGCTTATTTTGTTAGATACATTTTTCAAATATAATATATATATCATCCAAATGAAGATAAAAGCTTTCAAATCACAAAAGTATATAATAATAATAATAATAATAATAATAATAATCCTTTCTACTATAAGCACAAGGCCTGAAATTTAGGAGAGAGGAATAGTCGATTACATTAATCTCAATGTGCAACTGGTACTTAATTTATCGACCCCGAAAGTATGAAAGGCAAAGTCGACCTCAGCAGAATTTGAACTGAGAATGTAGCGACTGGCGAAATACTGCTAAGCATTTTGCCCAGCACGCTAATGATTCTGCCAGCTCACTGCCTTAATAATAATAATGATGGTAATAATGATAATAAGGATGATAACGATGATGATGATGATTACTTTTCTTTACAACATGGGTATAGATGAGAATGACAATAGAAGGACAGCCTACAATCTTTATGTGTGGAGGGATACTTAAAAAATAAAAAAGAAAGGGAAAAGATGGTGAATAAGCTAAAAGTATACATATTTTACAAAATATGTGAACACAAATGATATAGTCCTCCTGATATGGTAAACGCTCCAGCAAAGTCAACCAAAGAACCCCACAAATCCAGGATTACTTTTATCACCAGATGTATGAGTCCTTGCTCAACTGCTATACTCCAATGTACAGTGCATGCTTAATGTAGGTCAATTCACCCTAACCATTTCTACCAGTCATCCACCTTTTTACAAACTTATCTTCATCACTCCTACTTTCCTTTCCAAGTGGAACTTGAAAAAATGGATGAGGGCTCAACTGAAAAGAAAGGTATCTTTCCTCAATTCTTTCAGCTTTGTTCACCACACAACCTATTTCACCATGGGCACTGAACAGAGGAACATAGTCTACCTTGCCTTGTTAAAGGTGTGTGGTTGGGCAACTCTCACAGTGGACTCAAACAAATACTCAGATTCATCCTAATAATATTCCTTTCTTTGAAAGGCACAAGGCCTGAAATTTTGAGGGAGGGGGCTGGTTTTTTATTACATCAACCCCAGTGCTTGACAGGTACTTCGCAATGTAAAAACGGACGAAATGCTGCTAAGTATTTTGTTCAGAGTGCTAACATTTCTGCCATTTCACCATCTTATCCATCCTAATAATACTGATAATAATTGTGCTTTATTTGCCACCATCACTCATTACAAAGTGTTTCACAAAAGGTGTGGAAAACTATATACACACACAATGTTGGTGTAAGAAAAATATAATACAAGATACAATATTAAGACAAGTTAAAGTGTTTTATACAAAACTAAAATAAATGAATAGAAAAAGGCAATCTAACCACAAAATGTGAGAAGCCACTGCTTATGAAAGGTTAGTATACCTCACAACTCTGACACCATCTTTCAATTCAATCCTCTTCTGTTACCTGAAAATTGTCTTTGAGGCAATTTCAGCCTTAGTCTAGCTGCAAAGGACCCTGATATCAACCACAACATTGTCCCTCAGATGTTGATACAATGATGATATGGTTTTAACATCAAATGACTATCAGCTAGTCATATTATTTGACCAATTCTCTTCCAAGGCTAATATAAGATTATATCTTTTCTCTTCCAGGTAGAAACCATTTACATGACCTTTACTATTAAGTGAAGCAAGTGGGTATTGTCATTTGTAACATATTTCATCCACTCTTTCTCTCGAGCTGGGTTAAGTTGTGTTGCTCTGTCTTTTGCCACAACATTAACAATAATTAAAGAATGTTACTGTTGTTGCTATTGCCACTTTTCTATATCTTTTTTTTTTTTCCACTTTAGTTATTTTTCTTTTCAACGCTATAATCTTTTATTATGTCTCATATTATGCATGTCTATGTTTTCTGTATGTTTCATTAGTAGTTTAGCTGAGAGTGTTTATTTATTGCTTTTCTACTACCTCCACTTTTAAGGTAATCACCTTACAATGTGTAAACATGCCTGCCTCCCCACCACACAGACACCCCCAAAAATTTTAATACACTTAAAGAAAGGCCTTTCTTCTATCTCAGGTAACAGGTGTAAGATAACAGTTTGTTCTCAAGTCCATTGAAGGTTGAAGAACTAAAAATAATTTTTTCATAAGTTAATCCTAGAAGAAACTATACTCTACATGATTCTCACTGAAACATGACCATTCGTGAGAAACAAGCACCAACTACAACTGCAATAATAAATA
>NC_068984.1:64851171-64869772 GCF_001194135.2 Octopus bimaculoides
AAAAGATTCATATTTTGGAAACTAAATCATACACAGCTTAAGGTATATAACAAACAGTGCCATTTTAAATGGAGAGGCAGCATGTTGTATTTTTTTGTTTCTTGAAAAATTTGCATTCAGGAAATAAACAGATCTTCAAATAAATAACTAAATAAGAATCAAAAGTGAATAGCTAAACAGGCTAAGATCTAAATGTTTCATCTAGACTTTAAACCAGCTGCATAAAAAAAGATGTTTTTTGGATCAACAGAACATTTTTTTTTTATTACTTTACTTTTCAAAATAGCTTTTTTTAATATGTATTTACTTATTCGGATTTTATAAGTTGTTATTTCACTTGTCATGCTTTTAAAAAAATAATTCCATATAATTTGAAGCTTCCTGGAGTGACTAGAAAATATACAAAATGTTGGTTGCAGTGGAAATTATTGGATCTTCCTTAATTCTTAAATTCATACAACATATGCAGATGGAAAAGAATAAACTTCTATGTAAATATATATTTTTTATAATATAATAGACACTTGAATTAGGTAAGGTTTTTCTGAAAATTGAGAATCACTAGAAAAGTGCTGTACTATTTCAAAAAACATGAGCACTTTTATTTTTATTTTCCCATCACTTTATACAGTGAGAACAGGTAAGAGAGAAATGGCTATGCAGTATATCTTGTGTTCTGATGTGGTAAACTGTATGTGGGCTGATATCACTAGCTAACAACTGTTGCAGTATTGCCTATATAATAGTGCAAGTACTGGTCTTTCCCAACAGAAAATTATCTTTGTATTGCTCATCCTAATTAAATACTTCTATGGTATAAGTACTCAAGCAAGATTACAATGCTCAAAGGTGTTCTGGCACACAAGCAATATTTATGTTTATGCCATATAATTATAACTAGACAGTATTTAATAATAATGATGTATGAGCATACTTTGATGCCCACAAAATAACGCCTCCCTCTATTCGTAACTAATATCAATGAACTCTTGAGTGTTCTGATATATACAAAATATCTGAAACAAGAACAGAGAAGCAGGCAGTAAAATCTATGCATCTTTTATCTCCTTCCAGTCTTTAAAAGTAACCAAACTGCAAACTCAATGTGTAATATTACTTTGAACTACAAGTGTAAAATTGACATAGATGTTTTTTTTATCAGTGTAAAAGAGGGACTCTTTCATATCTTGCTGTAAGTTCTACTTGATGTAGTTCATTTTAGTGCATGTGGCTTAATGATTAAGGTAATCAGCTCATGATCGTAAGGTCATGAGTTCGATTCCTGGTGGTGCATTTGCTCTTGAGCAAAACATTTTATTTCACATTGCTTCAGTTCACTCAGCTGGCAAAAGTGAGTTGTGCCTGTATTTCAAAGGGCCGTCTTTGTCACATTATGTGTCAAGCTGGAACTCCTTGAGAATTACGTTAAGATTATGCATGTCTGTGGAGTGTTCAGCCACTTGCACATTAATTTCATGAGCAGGCTGTTCCATTGATCGGATCAATTGGAACCCTCATCATCATAACTGATAGAGTACAATTTACTTCATTTTAACTAATAGAGACTGGTACTCTTGAATATCCAGGCCAAATTTTTATTGACAAATCATGAGATATGAGACCATATATTCATAGATTATGAGTTCAAAACTGCTACAAATACTTTTCTGTATCTCTGGATGAAAAAACACTCTATTCTACTTTTCTTTTAAATTTTTCTACCTGCTGTAATTCATAACGACCAAATCTATAATAAATAACATACATTCATAAAAGGATTATTAATCTCTCACCAATTTAACAAGTAATCATTGACATTGAAAAATTGCTCTTTGGGGATTTAAGAGACATTTACATCACATCAGATTACAAAGCCATTACTTTAGATAAGGAGTAAAGGAGGGATATGGTTAATTGAATTCACATTCAGTATAATAAGGGAAAATAGTCCTGACTGCAGAAGGGTAACTAACCAGGAAACAAACAACTTCCTGCTTCTTTTATAATTATTAAAATAGGGGGCATATGTTCAAATTTATTATGTTAACTGAAATCAAAGATCAACAAATGATAACTAGCAATATGTATTTGTTTGCTACCATACAAACAAAACAGTATGGAAGTAGAAGGCTGGAGAAAGAGAGAGGGAGAGATTGTGTGTGTGTGTAAGTAATAGAAGGAGGAGAAGTAAAATCTAAATCAGAGGAAGAAAAAGGTGCTTATTACGATGTCCAGGGTGACATGCAGGAAAAGATGAAGTGAGAGAATTAAAATGCAAGTGGGTTGGAGAAGAAGTATTTGTTTTATGTTGCTTTAAAGTAGGGAATAGGAAAATTTTAATTTACTCATAAATAACAATGGGAAACAAAGAGACTGTTTTGAAACATACATTTTCATTATGAATATTGTTATAAAACAACTGAAATAATATCATCATCATTGTTTGCTATCCACTTTTCCAAGCTTGCATGGGATGGATGGAATTTATTGAGGTGGATGTCATTCCTGTCAACAACCTTCAGTGGTTTCTTCCTAGCAAGATAGCATTCCCCACAACCAAACATGGTTCACAGAATATTGGAATACCATGCGAAGTCAAAGCAAGGAAATAGTAACACACACACACACACACACACGCATAATGAATTTCCTACAGTTCCTCTCTACCTAATCCACTCACAAAGCTTTGATCAGTCTGGGGCTATAATAGACACAATGTACCAAGTAGAAGAACTGAACCTGAATCCATGTGGTTGGAAAGCAATCTTCTTACCCAACAAGCATGCAATGTAAATTTTTCACTGCTTTGTACTCAATATTCTAATAGTTTTGTGAATATAGTTTCATCATTGGTAACTGTTGAAACCTTCAGTGACTCAGTAAAAATGAGAGATGTGTGAAAAGAACTGTTTTTTTTTATGGCACAAATATTCATGTATCATTGTGATCTACCATTTCTGGTGAGCGATATGTATGATTGCAATTATGAATTATTGATAATATTTCATTAATTAATTAGCTGTAGATAAGAAATTTACAATGGTTTTACTCTTCATTTTGAAAAGAGTTGACCACCATCTTTGAATAAAACTGTTGTAATTCTTGATGCTACAAATGATTAATCAATTTATAGATATATTTAAACATACTAATCTTATTTATTTCTATGTAAATTTCTATGACTAATACTTTATTTACACACACACACACAATCATGCATATTAAATTTGATGGCTAAGTTTCTCATATAAGTAATAGATAAATATTACAGTTTTATATGTGATTTATTTCATATTAAACCATGAAAAGATTTTAAAAGTACAAACCCATTTAGAAGAATTGAACCATGTATCTTTTGCCTACAATACAAACATGTTACAATTTACACAGTAACGAATTAATATCTGACATATAAATTTAGCATGTGTGTGTGTGTCTGTGTGTATGGATGAATGGATGGACAAACAGACAGATGAGATTGTCATTTTCTTTCTCCTCATTCATGTTTGTATGCTTTGTATGCTTGAGAGAGGGAGAGAGAGTGAAATAGAGAGAAAATGAGTATTTTTTTAAAGAAACCTCCCTTAATGATAAATGCATGTACAGATACACACAAGCACACAAACGTGTCATACATTCATAAATAACTGTCAACATCATTGGCTACTGCCCAGTTGCTATTTTCCCATTTTCACATGTGTTAAAAGCAGGTTTGCTAAGCAACACATTCAGGATACTGAGTCAAATACACAAATTATTAGGATAAGCTATTGCCTTTTTCCAGTGCATAACAGGTAACATTTCAAGCAGTTAGTTGATCATATACAATGGGAGCAGGTGAATGCTACAATGGACTGAATAGATGAGAAATGTTTCAGTGGTGAACAGTTTATGATTCTGCATAGAAACGCAACAGTAGCAGTGGAAGAATGAAGAATAGATGTCTCACCAAACATCAATAAGCTACTTGATTCAATATGCTCTAGTCTAAGCAAGCCACCATCCTCACCCATTTGTGTATGCATGAACATGAGAAACAAATACAGATACACTAACAAAATATACACATATACAGATACATATACACAGCTGTTTCTAAAATAAATACAAATTACCAGTCATGTATACTACAGTAACTTGCAGCTACAGTTATGCTTAAAGTGCATTCATTCTTAACTTGCCAAATTCTAGTTGCAATGACTTTTCACACAGCCTCACAAATTACCTGCACAATGATCTGAAACGATCTATCCTTAGAGTCGCCTTAATGTTATCTACTTATTTAGATGATGATCTCTCCTTTTCCTCACTCATTCTTGCTCACTATCTGTCTCATATACACACATATATATACACCATGGGCATAAACATTTGTTTAAAAGTCTATATTTGAAGATTCGAAAAAAAATGCTGCATGTATTATCATTCTGATTATTTTTTGGTTACTATTTCCCCAAAAACTTCCCCAGCAACTCTTAATATTTCCTTATGCAATTACTTTAACAGATCAATATTCCTCTGGAAATAAACCTCTAAAAAGAGGATTTTGAAGTTCCTACTTTATTCTTCAGATACTTTCACTAAGCCTTAAAAAGCACAACACATGCAAAATTTAATAGTGATGGCAAAAAATAATTGAAATGATAGTAATGGTTAATGAAGATATCTGTAATATGATGGAAATGAAAGGCAAAAATCATAACATTGAGCTTCCAAATGTCACTTTACAGTAGACAGGAAAATAATAACAGAAATTACCATCTTGATAAAAGGATTCATCTGGTGGCAAATTCTTGTGAATAATAATTTGAAAATGGGATACATTTTAGCACATTAACTAAGTATGAATCAGATCCAGAGCTCATATCCAATAATACAAGTGACTGTAATGGTTAATTTGAAGTTAAAGTACATGAGTGGTTTCATGTTTCCTTTTCAATGCAGAAAGAATGATTTTTCATTCATCACTAGTTGACAGAATATTTATTAATTCATAAAATCTTTCGACTCATAAAACAGTGAGCTATTGCCACAAATGATGCCTGTTTACTGCAATCGGTTCTTAAGTGGAGCAAAAAAAAGTTCTTCCCCATAAACAAGGTACAAAGATAGTGTCAAAATTGAAATTGCTGCTCTTTAGTGAAATAGCCTGACTCTGTAGTAATTTGGTTAGCTGTGATTCTCATGGTCAGAATGTACCAAAGTGATGAGTAGTAATATAATCAGTCAAAGATCAGTAATTTAATAATGAAAATATGACGGGCCAATATATTCTATCCATGCAACAAAAAGTACAGTTAAAGGATACTGATGGTTATAAGAAAGATCATTACAATTATGTAGCACTTGGTGTGATGTGAGAAATTGAAACATTTCTAAACCATAAGTTGCTTCTGATAGCTATCAGAAGCCTTATACAGTGTATTGCTAGAGTTGTATAATTTTAGTTTTTGCAAACACTAATTTAAAACAAAAAAATTCCTTTTTGTTTTGTTTCTTTGGTAAGGGAACCTAGTAATTTTGAAGCTGATTAAACCAGCCTAAATCCCAAAGGTACAGATCAATATCCACATGCACTAACTGATCTACCGACTTAATATTTTATTTTATTGCCTCTGAATGGAGAGACTTTCTAAACTCAATAACAGCATTATTTGAAACAAATATGGAATTCTTTAAGCAATGAACCATTAAGAATTGATTGCTGAATTTTTATTCTTATTTTTCACATATTGATTTCATTTTTCTTTGTTTAACAAGTAGTATTTTGTTTCCTCTTTCCTTGAATAAAAGTGTACTTAAACCTTGATACACTAAAACAAATCAAGGTATTCTAAAGGCTAAAGAAATGTTCTAGCATGTTACAATCTTTTATGCTTTTGTTTTTAACCTTGAGTATCAAATGATTTCAAAAGACAAAAGGTATCTTGACTCTTTTAATAATAGTCATATCTGTAGCAACAGGAGTGCATTGTAAGAAATATTCTAAGGAAATATACTAAAATATGTGTGGGGAAGGAATTATTAAATGTACAATGAAATATCTGAAATACTATTTAGGTAAATTACTTTAAATATTCTTTTAGTTCTTCTTATAATTTCCAACAAAATATGCAATTTGCTTCAATATCATTTTCCTTTTTTTTCACTAGTTTTAAACCTTTGTTTAGCTTGCCTTTTTCAGAGTTAAGAAACTTTTAAGACTTCTTTTCTTGCATTTCAACACAAGATAATTGTTCGCAAAATGGAATACAACAGAGAAAGAAAATTTGGAAAAAATTGTTCAGTTTAAATCGTGCATCTATCCAGTAAAACAGAAAAACAGCAGCGTTTGAGTATCTTTACCTTTCCCTTATTTTCAGTACTGATACTAACTTGGGATGGCATAAAATACCCATTAAACTATGGCCTGTGTATGTGTATATAACTCTGTAAAGTGGTTGGTATTAGGAAGAGCATCCACCTGTAAAAATCATGCCAAAACAGATAGTGGAGAGTTTGGTGCAGTCCCCTGGCTTGCCAGCTCCTGTCAAACGATCTAACTCATGTCAGCATGGAAAATGGATGTTAAATGATGATGATGATGATACACACACATACATATGGGTGTATATAAATGGTTGCCCTACATACCATCATCCATCATTACTCAACTTCCCCTCACTAGGACTATGCATGGGAGACTGTATTGCTTTACCCTCATCAGACTGTGCCCATTTTTCTGTCCTCTGTTCATATTTCCACTCCCCTCATTCATACCCTATCATTCATATCTTTCATCTCACCTCATGTGATGCTTACTTACTACCACCAATTACTCAGTCTTTTCTATTTTTCTCTCACTGTCATCCCCACCTGATTTATTTACCATCTCAACACCCTCTCATCTTCCTGGCCTACCCAACCATGCTCTTCTATTCCTCTCTTCCAATGAATCTGTCAGAACCATTGCCAAGTTTATAAATTTTTGCTTCTTTCATGTTCCCTTTCCCCTCACCTTTCACCCATATTCACCCTTAAAATGTAAGATAGCCTTAGCCCAAGGCCCTTGGATCCTCATATACAACCCACTTCATCGCTCTTGTCATTTTGTCCATGGAACTTTTACTTAATGATTTTGGTACAAGTCTTGGTAAGACATTGTACTACATGTACTCCAGTTCATCTAGTTATCAAGGATATAAAATAAATCATTTGGAAATGCTATGTGTGATAGACTGGTATCTTATTCAAGTTGAAAGTTACCACTTATCTGATTCATATCCTGATACCAGACATAAGTCCCAGCTCTCAGTAGCTCTTTAGGGATTGGGAGTATTGCATTATACTTTGATAAATCAATGCTTTGAGATTGGAGAAGGAATGACTAGATTTAAAGAATGAATAAATGAATGACTGCAGCTTAGTTAACAGTAATAAAGATAAAGAAAACTAAAAAAAAAAAAAATAAGTAAAGATACTGCAAAGGAATTTATTTTTTAAAAAATAAATTAAATTACTGGTTAATGAAAAGAGAATTTCTGGTGCAGTGGATACCTATATGAACATTCTATTTACTGAATGTAAAATATATGCTAAACAGTAAAATAAGAGGCAAAAAAGTAAATAATCAAAATATATTTAAAAGAAAAATTCTAGCAAATTCTATAGAAGTATAGTCCAAAAATAGATATTACTTGCCTCATGTTATGAGAATGTAAATTAAAAAAAAAAACAAAAAAAAAAACAGAAGTTAAACTTTTTTTAAAATGACAAAAAAAAAAAAAACTCAACAAACACAAAAATTTGAAGTCTTACCATATTCTTCTTATTCTAATTCTTTTTCTTATTATTTGATATATTGCCTGCAAGCTCTTATAGTCTAATGGCTATTATTCTTATAATTTATTGTTCTTATTTCCCAGACAAATTTCCAATTAGTTTACAGTCAACAAGTATATTTTATTGATTACCATTTAGAAATAGTGGTGCACAAGTGAATTCCTATTATTATTATTATTATTATTATTATTATTATTATTGTTATTATTGTTGTTGTTGTTGTTCCGGTTTTGTTTTATTATTGTCTGTATTGTTATTAGCATTATTTTATTTTAACTTTTTTTTTACATTTTATGTTTTAGTATATTTTTTTTTGTTATTGTATTTGAAGTAGGAAGTGTTTTTGTTTTGTTTTTATGCCACTTTCCCTTGCTAGACTGCTCTGCTTTTCTAACAGTGGAGTAAAATGTCACTATTTTCCACTTTCATGAGTTATAATCACATGAAAACAAAGATAACCTCTCTTTGCATCTTTTAGGGTATATCTAGTAATTAGTGATGTGACATCTCTCTTCTGCTGGAAGCCAATGCTTGTTACTGTCATTCATCAACCATTTCAATATTATCATAAAGGACACATAAAAGACACTCAGCTCTGTCAAAGTCTGAAGATGAATTAGGAACTTTCCCCCACACATAATACTGATTATTATTATTATTATTATTATTATTATTATTATAATTATTACTATCATTATTGTTGTTGTTCCTATCATTATTATTATTATTATCATTGTTATTATTATTATTATTGTCATCATCATCATAATTTCGCAATATAGACATAAAGTATTGTGTTTTTTTATCTTTATTCTAACTGTCAAGACTAAAGAAAAGGCCTTAGTCCTAATGTACCTTTCTAAAAATATGAGCTCTTCCAAAGAGGACAAATTTATGGAGCACTTGCATGTCTGTCTTGATGTCTAGCTATTCCAAGTGCTACAACAAGTGTTTTTTTTTTCTGTCTAGAATTCAAACTAATGCTCTGATGGTAATGGTAACTGATACAACTTTTACTACTAGGCAACTCCACATTCTGAATATCTACTTTTGATTCACCGTACTTTGTGATTTTTTTTCTGCTTCATTGTCTCCAATGATTTTGATTGAAAGGACTGCTACATCAAGAAATGCTGCATCCTCTTATAAGGTAAGCTGTTGTTTTATATCATGTATAATGATATCTGGTGTTCAGTTGTTCTGTCTGTCTGGACATGGCTCACCTCAGTTTATTTAGCACATTTTCTGATAGATGATTCTACATACCACTTGTTTGAAAATGTAGTCATATTTTTTCTTAGAAAATGAACAAGCGCAGGAGTGACTTACCAACCATATAGTTCTTGGTTCAGCCCCACTCATGACACCTAAGTGTCTTCTACTATAGCCTCAGGCCGACCAAAGCCTTGTAAGTGGATTTGGTAGACAGAAACTGAAAGAAGCCTGTTGTATATATATGTATATGTATATATATATATGTGTGTGTGTATATGTTTGTGTGTGTGTGTGTTTGTTCCCCCAACATCACTTGACAACCGATGCTGGTGTGTTTAGGTCCCCGTAACTTAGTGATTCGGCAAAAGAGACTGATGGAATAAGTACTAGGCTTACAAAGAATAAGTCCTGGGGGGTCGATTTGCTCGACTAAAGGCGGTGCTCCAGCATGGCCGCAGTCAAATGACTGAAACAAGTAAAAAGAGAAAGTGTAAATTGAGATATATTCAGTCAAGAAAGGAAGGAGTGTGTCCATAATCATTACATGCTTCCATCTCAAATGGGTGAGACTCATGCAGCCGATGCCTAGTCTGTTCTTTTACCGGGCAATGCATAAAGAACAAATGTAGAAGGGGAGGGAAACAGAGTATTTGGTGATAATTTTTACTACAGTATAGACTCTACTAAAAATATCCAGTGACTGGATGTTAGTTTCAAATATATTTCTTTTTAAAAAGACAATTGAATGCATGCACTCATAGCTAATGGTAATCAAAACAAAGAAAAATCAAAACATAAATCAAAGATACTGCTAAAGAATTTCAAAAAAATAGTTAGGTTTGACAAATGTAAGGTTAACCCATTAGCATTCAGCTTACTCTGTCAAATGTAATGCTTTCATATTCAAATTGTTTTGATTTAATCCTGCATTATCTTATAGTTTTGAGGTTTCAATTATGTGATTGGTTATTTTTAGAAAGCCAGTGTAGATTAGGTGTGAGAGGCTAGATATGGCCAATTTGAATATAAAACATGTAGAATATTTGGGCTGGATATGGCTGGTGTAAATGCTAAAGAGTTAAACATTAAAGAAGATATGACTGTGTTGACATTGTGATAAATTAACAACTCCTGAGTCATGATTTTGAATCTTAAGACATAATTATGTCTGTAACAGAATCATTACTTCTTCATGACACCTGTTGGATTCTTATTTCTAATATGTTAAGCTACATGTTGAAATAGGAGCTATGAATATACAAGGTTACTTACTAAAGACTACCGAAATGGCCTTACTTCAATTGATATGAAACATTATAATAGACTTTATTTTTTTGTTTTTTTTTCAGTGTGTTTCACTGTAAAACTAGTACACTTATGAAGATTGTATTTATGTCACATGAATCTAGAAGAGGAGGAAGTAATGTGATACAGTAATCATGCTAAGTAAACTATTTCTGTAAAACTGCTTCCAAATTTCCATTGTTACCATTTCATTTCTTATCATCTATGAATACAAGATCTCATTTCTATATATTAAACTGAAGTTTTCCAAGAAGAAAACAAAAGTAAACATGATTGAATTTCTCTCAAATCTATTAAATAAGTGAATAAACAAACAAAGTGTTTCTTAGAAATAGTAAGAGAACTTTCATCTAAAAATTTTTATGGACTAGTGGTTAGGATGTTGCACTCATGATTGTGAGATCGCAGTTTCAATTCCTAGACCAGGTGGTGCATTGTGTTCTTGAGCAAAACACTTCAGTTCACATTGCTCTGTGATCATTTTGACACCTGACACATGGTACACCATGCACCTGTTGATTTGATGGAAGGAGTGAACCAAGGTACAACACATACATTTGGTCATTATAAACAAATCACTGTGCAGGTTGTTCAGTAAAAGCTGAACACTCATATGCTGTCTCTGACAGGAGAGTCCAACTTATTATTATTATTATTATTATTATTATTATTATTATTATTCAACATTTGGTAGTTACAGGCAAAGTTCTACTGCATCACCTGCTACTCCTGTGATTCTAGGGTTATTATTATTATTATTATTATTATTATTATTATTATTATTATTATTATAATGATCATCATATGAGCAATGAGCTGACAGAATCATTAGAGTATCAGAAAAATGCTTAGTGCTATTTCTTCCTTCATTTTACATCCTGAATTTAAATTCAGCAAAACTAACTTACATCTATCCAGGGTCAAAAAAATAAGTAACAGACAAGTACTGAGATCACTGGTATTGACTACTCCTCCTCTCAAAATAGAGGTCCTTGAGCCTAAATCAGAAATCATTACTGTTTTACCATTAAGCATACTACTGCACACATGAAAATATCTATATATTGTATTACTTTCAAGAGCTTTAATGAAAATTTCTGACACTCTGCCCCTCTTTATTAATCAGAAGACAAGACAAAGTTTGCATTCCCAGAATTCTTCTTCCTTCATTCATAGAACTCTTCATCCATGAAGTTGGACAAATCTAAAAATTTGGAAATCATCTTAGTTTTATTAGACATGATCATTTGTTTGCATCTTTTCCAGACTTCACAGCTCCTTCTTCTTGGAGGAGAACCACTGATCTAGCTGACTACTGAATATCTTTGTGAAAAGGCTGAGAGCTAGCAAACAAATTTAATTATATACTCTATTTATTACATTGATAATGTATTCATCAAACCCAGATGCATGCAAAGCAAATCAGTGTTTAAACTATTATTTTTGTGGAATTACCTTTTAGCTTACTATGCTATCCAGTCTGATGCAAACTGGCAGTAGACTGCAATCTAATCATCTTATATGCATTATACAAATCCTTCTCCTCTAACCGGTTTAATGTACATGTTTGCTTCTGCATAGAATCAACTCACCCCACCACTCAGTGCTTACATTTGGATTTTAGTAACAATGACTTCTTACATCTCAAAGACATTGGAGATTTATGCAAAGAGTTGCTGATCCTTAACAAATGCAACCTACAGCTCATGTATTACCTTGCTTAAAAACAGATGTGGGTTGGCAACAGGGAGGGCATTCTGCTGTAGAGAATCTGCCTCAACAAATTTCATCTGATCTATGCAAGCATGGAAAAGTGGATGCTAAATGATCATGAGGCTTTACTACTTTTTTAACTGACTAAATAGTAAAGCAATAATGAATTGTATTCAGTGATTCAATGAGTAATGTATTTATTCATACAAAACTAACAAATTGTAAAATGGAGGGGATCTTTCTTTTTTTTTTTTAGCTAGATGGGGACTTGATGTCTGTAAAAAAATTTAACCCAGTGTTTGTAATCTATGTGCTCAATTTCTTCCTTTATCAATTTGCTTGTTTACAATTAAGAAGACAGAATAGAAAAGAAACAGATGACATATCATTAATTAGAATAATAGTATAGCCAGCTGAAACTTCTGTCATTCACATGAAGCGATAACATGCATGGAAGCCTATCAATAGACAATGATGTGGGAAGTTTTTATGCAAAATGTTGAGAATAATGATATCACATAATTAGGCAATAGGTAAATATTTTATCTTACAAAATAAATGTTAGAAGAGATAATTTTGAATTATTCATTATCTCTCATTAGATGTCTTTAATTTGACAAGAAAATAAAGCAATCTTGTGTTGCTGTCACCTACTAACAATTGATTTCTTTTAAAGTTTAAGGCGGAACTTAGAATAAGAAAGCATATAGTTGGAAATAGTTAGAACATAACCTTGGTTTATAAAATGAAAGCTCACAGCTAAAGCCATCATGTTTAAAGAATAATTTACATGTTGCATGACCCCCACCCACCACATAATAACACCAACAGATAAACTCAGTATTCTGTGATCTAATGGGTTGATGTGATTCAGTTATATAATTCAAATATTAAAAAAAATAATTAGAAAAGAGAGGAAGCTGTCAGCAAGCAATGCTAATTCCTTTTTAATGGAATCATGAGACATTTTAGTTACTGTTTATTGTCATATAAAGTTGATGTGAAAAACATTTTCTCTGTGGAACAGAATAAGAGTCAAGTACTAGCTAATTCATTTGAGAGATTAACATCAACTTTACAGTTTGTTAGTTTAAGACAAATATAGTAAAAAAAAAAAAGAAAGAAATTGCTAATGTTCCCAGCAATAGAATGACAGTAGCATGGTAAAAACTTAAAAATCCATTGTTGAAGAGTCAAGCATTTTAAACAAACAAACAAAACTGTGTGCATATATACAAAAAAAACATGCATGCACATACACAAAGAAACATTTGTTTTGTGCTTTATACATTTGCTCCCACATGTATACAAAATGCTGTACTTCTTTTATCCCCCTCTCTTTTCATTTTAATTTTACAGTTTTTAACATAAAATTATTTTAAATCGAATATGAATAGACAGGTGTGTATGTTGAAATATGCATGCATGCTGTTTTCCCACATACATAGATGCACACTCAAGCACAATTCTAAAAAGTTAAATAGTTTTATGATAAAAGTAAAATGGATTTGTCTATTGAATGTTCAGTAAATCTTCATGTAAATCATGTAAATCTCTCTACTGGAATTAAACACACCCTACCATCACCTAAAAGCAATGATCATAAAATTAAACACTGTCAGAAATGATCCATAATGGTTTAATTTGATTAGTCTAAGATATTTGGAGATTTACTGGAATGTTAGCAAAGAGAAATATAAATAAAACTAAACCTGGCATTATATTTCGACTGTAGTATGCCCTACTGGCTTTTCAAGGCATGACTTTTACACTTTATATTTATGAGGAATACCAAAAATTGTGGTTCAAAATCTGACAGTGTCTTTATGTATTTTACAACAGATTTGACTTTAATCTGTATGGTTTAAAAAAAAATAAAATAAAAAGTAAAGCAGGCTCAGAATTTAAAATCCCTAACAATTCTATTTAAGATGAGTCAACAACAGAGACTTGATAAAAACACTTACTCTGCTAAAAATAGAAGCCGGATTCCATTAAATCACACATCATAAATAAAGTGAAAAAGGACATAGATAAATACACAATAAGGCAGGTTGGTTGTAACCTGGATTATTTAATTTCATCTAACCTGGTGTTAAGCAAAACAACTTTAAAGGGAGTGTAGAAGCTAGAATATACTAGGGGACAATATATAGAACACTTAAGGGTTCAATGAAATCGTTTGGAATTTATGTTTATTTATAAAAAAATTCCAATTGTTAAAAAACTGGTAAATGCACATTATTAATTGCAGATTGTAAAAAAGCAATCCAACTGAATTAAACATGCATGGCAACATGTCTGAAGCATATTTCAATGCATCCAGAACAGGATGTAACTCTAATATAATCAAATAATTCTCACCTAAATTAAACATGTGCTATCAACCAATTACAAGCTTAGAGAAAAAGTAATACAAAGATGACAGCGTGAGAGGGTGAATAGGAAGCTTATTCAATCAAATGCTGTTTTGCCTAGTTAATTCACTTAGCTCTAGTTACACAAAAGAACACAAAGACTGGAACAGAAATCAATGACAGAGTAAGTTTGCATTTCTGTGCTTCTGATTGGGATACAATACATACATAAACACATACGCACGCATGCACACACACACACACACACACACACATATTGAGGTGATATAGCTTCAATCTACAAATCTTTCTCCTCACAGGTAACGTAAAGTGCACTAAGCAATGCCTTTGAAAATCAGCAGCACATGCCACTGTCAAAACATATTGCCAGAATCGGTTTTCTTCTTAGAGACATCTGTCTCACTTTTTTTTTGTTTCTTTTGTACACACTGTGCCAAATTTTTAACTTTCTTATCTATCGGATTCCTCAGGTATGACTGAAAAGAGGAAACAAAATTTGAATCAGAATACTGATGTTTCAACTGTGAATGAATGAGTAACCTTATTTATCACTTTCAATGAGAATATGTGTACAATAATGTTGTACAGTGGTAAGTTCTCAATAGGATGTAATTTTTTAGCTTGCACTTTCAAGTTAAACATCTCTAAGTTATTTAACTGAATTCAAATGAGAGAAAAATTAAGCTCAAATATTAGTGAAAACAAAAATGTCCAATAAAGAACTGATTAAAAACTATTGAATTCTAAGAATAAAAGCGCTTGCAAACATTACAGGAAATTGTTAAAGCAGGGAACTCCTTCACAGAGTGTAAGTGTACAAAGGCATGATGAATGTGTATATGTATACAGGATTGCAGAGATTAGGGAATATTTAAGAAAGCTGGTTTAGCATGCATAACTGCTCAAAAGGTTGCTGTGTTGGCATTTCTTCCAATCTAATTGATCAGTTAAAGTAATAAGCCAATAAATTCTGGTTTTTACAATTTGAGTATAGATAAAATCACTGAAAACCAACTTATCCTATATATTAGATAAAAACTTAATAAATTATAAATAAAAACTTAATAAATTATAAGTAAAAACTTAATAAATTATAAATAAAAACTTAATAATTAATAAATTATTGGAAAATTAGTTAGCAAGTGCTCCAATGTACAACACGGAGAGAAAAACTACACAAATGCACTAATAAAAGACTTAGATTATAGCTTTGAATTTGGCATAACAAATTGAGTGTCCAACTGGGTTAGTTTTATACAATAAACATTTCAGCAGCTGGTTCTCAAACTCTGAGAAGAAAATGTGGTGCAATAGATACCCTGGAAGAATTTATCAGAATACATAATCAAACACCTTTCAATCATACCATAGTAAGTGTCCTATAGCATAATAGCATAACTTAAAAAATTATGAATATCATATCAGCACTAGTTAACACCAAAATCACCTTTCCTCAAGGGAGATATAAATTAGACTATTTCTCTTAAAAAAAAACTCCTTGTAGAATTTTATCCTATAATTTTGATGTGGAGTAACTTGATTGAAAAGTTGCTTTTTGATGCCTTGAATGAAACAGTAGTTTGGAAATGAGCTTTGTAATCATGAGCTTTTCTTCTTTTGATGCTATAGCAACTATAAATGATCTCAACATTCAAAAGTTATAAAAAAAGAAAAACCTTAAACTGTTAATTGTTATGCAACCATAATTTACTAGAAAGTATATTAAACATTTTTATAAGTCAAAACTGTGTTTCACTGTGTTAATAAAATACTGTGTCCCTACAAGTCATTACTATGTACGTACCAGCTGCCAAGAATGTGTTTAATATGTAAAATTGATATATCCAATAATGTGACACTACTACAACATGTAGTGGCTATTTAAGCAATGAATTAATGAGTTGGATGGGTGCTGATGAAAGAACAAGAACTCCTGAAATATGTCATATACACCTATTACTTCCTTTTTTATCATCGATCTCATTGTTGCTGTTTACATCAGGCATCTCAGATACAAAACATTATAACAAAATCAGTGCTGGCTATAGTTTCTATAGAAAATCTGTAGGGTTAACCTTATCAAGTGAAACCCTAAAATATTTTGTTAAGTAGAAATAAGACGAGTGAGAGAATGATATAATAACTATTCTTAGACCGTCTGATCATGTATTTTGTTAATATACCACTATATTTCTTTAAAAAAATTTTATTTTGCATTACGTCAATTTACCTAGCTGTCTGGAATATATGCACAGCCTCAAATAAAAGCACTGTTTGTGAAAGACTAGTGTTTTATCCTGGAGGTGGAGATGTAAGCTTTGATCAACTTCAGTAACACCAAGAAAATAGAGCAAAACAGGAAATACAATAGACATACAGACATATACATACATATATGCACACTTACAAAGAACAATTGCAATACACTACACCTCACAACATAAAACTGGATTGGAAAACATTAATGGGCAACACATCTATGCTTCAAAGAATTTGCAGCAGATTATTAATAGAAGCAATAATTATGGTATAGAACAATGTTAAAATATATGGAAAGATAACAGACACTGGTAAAAAAAAAAAAAAAGGCAACTAATATTGTATTAATCTAACAATTGAAATTAAATTTCAGCATAAATATCTTCACCAGTAATCTTGGCTTTGCCTACTATAAATCGTGATTAACAGATTTCAACATCACTTTGTCCTGATAATGAGACTATGAAGGTCTATAGATATTGGTTTCAAATTTTGGTACAATGCCAGCAATTTCAGAGGCGGGATTAAGTTGATTAAATCAACCCCAGTGTTCAACTAGTACTAATTTCATCAACACCAAAAGGATAGAAGGCAAAGCTGACCTTGGCAGAAATGGAACTGATAACATGAAGGCAGATGCAATGCCACTAAGAATTTTGCCTGACATGCTAACAATTCCACCAGCTCTTTGCTTTTAGGTCTATGAATATTGATAATGGAATGTAGGAACTTCAATGTTCTAATGAAACAAAATTATATGTAAAGATGAAAAAAGAAAATAACTTTGATAAGAAACATAAAACTAGAACACAGTTACATATTCAACATGACTTATATACATATACATATATTTATTTACACACATACACACACACACACACACATACATGCAAGCATGCACACCTATAATCTTCTATAGTCTTCTATCTATCAACATAATGTTTTTTCTACAAAAATATGGCTTTAATTATTTTCCATAAGTTTTTCCACCAATTTTATTAGTGGCTCTAGTAGAGTTCCAAGTTGTGATGTTCAAGTATTCAATGATCCACAGTTTGATCATTCAGCCACTAATACACCAGGAAAATATTAAGTCAGATTACGTAATAAAACTCACTATCAATAGAATCTTAGGATGTTTGTAATTAAATATTAGCAGTGAATTATCTACATATTTCCATAACAAACTTGTTGTTAACCTACATACCCTGATAATTCCTATTCTGTCTTTGTTTGTCTTCTATATTTGTATGTCTATTTCCTTTCAATGCAAATTATGCAAATATAGACTAACAGCAAACTACAAAGTCTAGTGACAAATATCTAACAACATTTCTATCTATTTTTTACAGTACATTTATTAATATACATAACACTAACTTTATTTATCATCTGCCATTTCTGGTTCTGTCATCAAGTCTTCATAACTCTGACTTCTGTCTTACTGTATATATTCCTTTTAGCTTTCACACCTCCTCCCTCTCCTCAAGCAATTGCCTTAATTACCCATCTGTTTTATCTCTGATCAATTTCTCCATCATTCTCTTATTCCTACACACACACAAACTACATAAATAAATGTAGTGTATGTATATATATATATTTTTTTACTCTTTTACTTGTTTCAGTCTTTTGACTGTGGCCATGCTGGAGCACCGCCTTTAGTCGAGTAAATCGACCCCAGGACTTATTCTTTGGAAGTCTAGTACTTATTCTATCGGTCTCTTTTGCCGAACCGCTAAGTTACGGGGACATAAATATCGGTTGTCAAGTGATGTTGGGGGAACAAACACAGACACACAAACACAGACACACATACACATATATATATACATATATACGACGGGCTTCTTTCAGTTTCCGCCTACCAAATCCACTCACAAGGCTTTGGTCGGCCCGAGGCTATAGTA
>NC_068984.1:64870299-64870781 GCF_001194135.2 Octopus bimaculoides
ATATATATGTATAGTAATATATATATATATATATAGATATATATTTATATATATAAAGGTTGAACGTGGATTCATCCTTTAATTGGAGGTTTCCCAAAAAGATTTCTAATGTTGATTCTTCATACTTTGCTGGTAGTTTACAGGCATAAATTGGCGAAGATATGTAAGTAGTACTTGTATGATGAATTTAGGGAATGAAGTTCCATAAATCCCATAAATTTCATTAAGAATGGAGGAAACAAATTGTTAAAATTAATAAGATGTTTAATTTGTACAGAGGTATAATAATAATATAAATTCATGATTGAATTAAATAAAATAAATATTATCGTACTATTCAGTGCAGGAAGAGAAAAAAAAAAACCCAATTGCCCAAGGTGCCACACAGTGGTACTGAACTCAGAACCATGTAGTTGGTAAGCAAGCTACTTACCACACAGCCACTCCTGCACCTATTGGTGTGTGTGTGTGTGTGTGTGTGT
>NC_068984.1:64870791-64871596 GCF_001194135.2 Octopus bimaculoides
TATATATATATATATATATATATATATATATATATATATATATCTTGTACATATATATATAATGTTTATACACATATATGTATAAACACATATATGACATATACATGTTATCTCTTTTAATTTCCCTTTATTTTTTACTTGCTTCTGTCATAGTCTGCAACCATGTAGCACATACTTAAAGGGTTTAGTCCAACAAGGGACCACACTACTTGCTTTAAGTTTTCTTTCCATTCTGTGTTCAACTTCACTTTTCTTCCCTTTGTGTTAAATAAAACAATAAAACAAAATATCAGTGATGTACTGAAGTTGGTTGCATTAAATAACACCCTCCCCTTAAAACTGCTAGTCTTGTAACCAAATAAGAAATGACTCCTATTAGTCAATTAGTTAACCAATTAGCTAATCAATTGGTTTGATTTAACTGTTTGCTTGATCAACCAATCTCATTTTTCAGAGTACTTTTATCATCAATGGTAACCTCATCAATGACTTGGCCTTATGACATCAGATCTGCCCCAACGTTTTTAAAATTTTGGGAATATAGCTATAATTTTGAGGACATGTCTGCGTCAGCATGTATGGTGAATTATTAAGTGAGTATGTGAGTGATCGTGTATATAGTTTCCTACATTTTCATATGGCTTTGTGTCTTTGAGAGCAGACTGTGTGTGTATGTGTGTGTCTGAATGTGTACACACAGACACAGGAAATGTGTGTGTATTTGTATGTGCATCTGTATATGTATGTATGTATGTATGTATGTATGTATGCATGTATATATATATATATATATATATATATATAT
>NC_068984.1:64871606-64875070 GCF_001194135.2 Octopus bimaculoides
ACATATATAAACATTTGAGTGTATATGTATATCTATATACAAGCACACACATATACACATGCACATACACGCACATACACAAACATACATTGTTCATGTTCTACTCACACGCACACATAGAGAAGCCATTATCACTGGAACCAGCAGCAATTCCATTGTAACCTCTGCAACAACTTGCAACTGCTGTGCTGCTGCAACTGTCACATTGCTACTGCATTCGCACAATATACTGATTCCTCACTTAAGAAAAATCTGAAATAGCTAAGTATAGATATCTTCCAAATTTGGAAAACATCTGTATTTCTATAAAATCAACTAGTTATGCAAGAGGATACCCATAGAGAGTCAACCATGGCGACCTTAAATTTTAGTAAACCTGATACCGCTTTCAATGATATATTATAACAGATTTGGTATAACTAGCACCATTGTCAGTAAATGTTGTATATCACTGTATACTGTCAATGTCTACTTCTGTATTTCATTTCCATCATAGGTGAGGTTTACGTTTCAGTAGGACCATATTTTCACAGATTTTGTGGCTTAATACCAAATAAACAAATACTGCGATTTCGAGGCTAATCTAAATGAGATAAATTTAACTAATTCCTAACATCCAAAATAGAAAAGAACTGGAGAAGCTTTTCACCATTATGTAACAGATGACTAGGAAATGGTCATTAATTTTATTGCTAGAACTACTTTGCAGTGTATATAGTCATATGAATAACTTCTTTATAATTCACTGCTTATTGTATTACAGCTATTTTCCTCCATAGAAGTGCAGCTAAAATGTTTCCAGTAAACTGGAACTTAGATATAATTTTTTAAATATTAGTTTCCACTGCTGGATGCCATTTCTAGTTCTTTTAAACTCTGTTCTGTAATGTATATACTGTATGTTTCAGCCAGATAAATTGAAGTAAGCAGATGACTTGCCCACAGAGGTATGTGTGTGTGTGTGTGTACACACAAATGGTATATATATATATATATTTATACATACATACACACACATAAGACAGGCAAGTTAATCGTTTTCAATGTCAACGTTTATTGTTTTACATGTCTGTAGGTGAATGCATAGGTACTATCCTATATATTCTCATATCTAGAATATAAAATCCACAACATGGTTTTATGTAGCAATCTGAAGGGACAGGAAAAATAAAATAGAATAAAATTCCCACTGCTTCACATGGACAAGAACACTTAAAAGGGATAATCTGAAAGTATCAGGTGCATTAGTAGGGAGATCCCAAAATAAAGACTGAAGAACAGTGTGGAAATACCATAAAAGGAATGAATCCAGAGAAGCTGCAATATAAAAATTGGATACACATGCAATACACAGCCACTTATTCATCTGAATAAAATACACATACATACATACATACATACATACATACATATATATATATATATATATATATATATATATATATATATATATATATATATATATATATATACATATATATATATACACACACACACACACACTATATTGCTACATAGGCTTTAAAAGATATCTGTTAGTAGATAGCATTTCATGTCTATTTGTAATGCTCCTGGGAAAAGAACATAAATTTTATATCACACTTAACATTCATGCAAAATATGCCACCTTCATATGTTTATGATAGTAAGTGCATCCCCAACCTCTGTGTGTGTGTTTGTGTGTGTGTGTGTGTGTGTGTTTGACGTCCGTTTTCCATGCTGGCATGGGTTGGACAGTTTGACTGAGATCTGGAGGGCCAGTGGCTACACCAGGCTCCAATCTGATCTGGCAATGTGTCTACAGCTGGATGCCCTTCCTAATGCCAACTATTCTGAGAGTGTAGTGGGTGTTTTTTACATGCCACCAGCACAGGAGCTAGTCAGGCGGGCCTGGCATCAATCACATTCAGATAGTGCTTTTTATGTGCCCCTGGCACGGGGGCCAGTCAGGGGGTATTGGCATCGGTCACATTCAGATGGTGCTTTTTACATACCACTGGAATGGGAGCCAGTCAGGCGGACCTGGTATCGATCACATTCAGATGGTGCCTTTTGTGAGTATGTATGTATGTAGTTGAAATTTATAGAAAAACAAAGACGAAGGCAGGTGTATGAACAACAAGCAAATGTATTAGTTTGACGCATGGGAAAGTGAAAAAGTTTTGCATGTATCTATGTATAGGTGCACTTGAGTCAGATTCAACAATACAATTTCAAGTTATTTCAAAAACACAGCACCATCATTTCACTGAATTATTGCATACTCTTTGTGTAATCATCAGACAAAATCAACATAATAATCAGTTTGAGAAGGGATTGGTCTTTAAATATACAGGCACAGAGGGCTTGGGTTCATCTGAAACTATGGTAGTGTACATTTACCTAAGGTGCCATGCAGTAATGTCATCATAAAGAGCTCAAAATTGCAAAGTAAACTTCTTATGCATTCTGCCAAGACTGTGCAAGAATGGCCACACAGCAAAGAAGCTTGCTTCTTAATTACTAAATTAAGTGCATGCACACAGTTTGTTCCAGGTCTGTTTGTTATATTTTTTCACACTAAATAGTCATGTTTAGATGTATGTTTCATACAACATGTGTGTTATTTTTTAATCCCAAAACACTTCACTATTATAAAATATTTATAAAACTAAGCTTAGTTTCAGAAGTGCCAGACACAAAATTTGAGTGCTAGATTAACAACAAAAGTATGTATTTCTCTGTGTGTGCATACATACATACATACATACATACATACATACATATATATATATATATATATATATATATATATTTGTATATGTATATATATATATCTCTATATATTTGTATATATATATATATATATATATATATATATATCATCATCATCATCATCATCGTTTAACGTCTGCTTTCAATGCTAGCATTGGTTGGACGATTTGACTGAGGACTGGTGAAACCAGATGGCTACACCAGGCTCCAATCTGATTTGGCAGAGTTTCTACAGCTGGATGCCCTTCCTAATGCCAACCACTCAGAGAGTGTAGTGGGTGCTTTTACGTGCCACCGGCATGAAGGCCAGTCAAGCAGTACTGGCAATGGCCACGCTCAAATGTGCCACCCACATCGTGACGTATATTTGCCACCTAAATGTGGCTAACCCTTAAGGGTTAATGCTACTGTAGCTTGTAGCCCCAGGAAGACATCTCCCCCAGTTGGCTATCAACACACTATCTGTGCCCGATCAGTATTTGGAAAGGCAAGTCATCCTTCGCATCTCCAGCCTGATGTGATACACACAGACCCGAGTTTCTGGGTATTGACCCATCATCAGCATGTGACAATCACCGGTTGGCGATGGGAAGTGGTTCTCAATGCAAATATATATACTTTTTCCAGTGATGAAAAGTCACTGATCTGAAAGGGAGAGAGAGAGAGAGAGTGAGTTCTGTTGTTAATCTAGCACTCAAGATTTGTATATA
>NC_068984.1:64875979-64876592 GCF_001194135.2 Octopus bimaculoides
ATATACTCTACACAATGTATTGAGTACTCCGTTTTTTGACCATTTGCAATTCAAAATGCATATGTCATGTATTCATATACGTGTGGAGAGAAGAAAATGATGAGTAGGTTTGTGTACATATATTCATTTTTATATTCTGATTATATAACTTCTGAAATATATTCATTTATTTTAAACTCTGAGTAAAGAAAGAATTTGTTTTGTTAAGCATTATAGTAGGTTGCAATATAAACCATGTGTTAGAGTCCAAGTGAAGATGCATAACAAAAAAAAAAAATGATCAAATGTAGTCTTTATGGGTGAATTAGAAAAATGAGACTTTTAAAACTGTTAACTAAATAAGTGATCAAACGCATACTACATTTAAAAGGTGCTATTAAATAGATGCAAGAGTTGAGATTTTCAAAGGCTTTTACTTATGTGATACATTTTAACTTGTAAATTATATTAGAATGTATTGAAATTTTCACTCAAAAGTTTTGTTCCAGTCTTATTTTTTATTTATTTTTTTTCACACTAAATAGTCATGTCTAAATGTATATTTCATACATAAAAAGTATATCCAGCCATATATGCGTATGTATATATAAATATATACATACATATATACATA
>NC_068984.1:64876809-64879910 GCF_001194135.2 Octopus bimaculoides
ATATATATATATATACACATATATGTACATACAAACAGAGAAAAAATGCATTGATGATTGAAACATTTAGCTTTATTAATGCTTTCAGTAATTCTGGAGTGATACAAACATTACTAAATACCAAACTTTCTTTATTTGCCTTCCAATGTGTACTGAGTTCAAATTACACTAAGATCAAAGTTGGCTTTTATCCTTCCATGGTGATTAATATAGTACTAGTATTCAATTTGATAGATTACAACCCTCTCCTGTAAATTTGTGACCTTGTGCTTATGAAACAAAAATCAATACACTGAAGTACATTTTTTTATACATTTGATTTAATTTTAATTTTGCATGTTCGGGTCAAAATATGATTTCATTTTTTGGAACATAAAGACACGACACCTTAAAACCATTCTAGGAAATTAGTTGATTTCTTTAATTTTATTACAGATCCAATTTGAAAGTATGTATATCTTCATACTAATTATAACAAGGCAAGATATCCTACACAACCAGCCAAAATCAATCATAGAAAGCAACAAAGCTCATAAAAAATAGAGTTTTTGTTGTTGGATGTTGTCTAGAATTTAGTTAACCCAGAATGAGCAGAATTATGATGAAATATATTCAAACCATGACCATCGCATTCTTTCAAATATTTAAGACTACACTGTCTAATGGGTCTTATCTATTTTTAACATGGAAATATGATTTTGGAGAGATATATTGGCTGTCTAACATGTCAAATGACCACACAGAGACTCTTGTGGTTAAGTTCACTTCTCAACCATAAGAGCCTAAGTTTAACTCTACTGTATGGAAACTTGAGGAAACGTCATTTTCAATAGCTGTACCTATATTGGTGAGTGAAATTGAAAGCGAAAGAGAAACAACTAACTCCACAGCTGACAAAACAATGATATGTATCACCACATTAACCAATTACATTATAGAAATCATCACCTGCCTATTGAAATGTAGTTGTTTACATGTAACTAGAGAAGGTTTTCCAAAATCTCACTCAAAAAGACTCTTCAAATACAAAAGCATGACTGTAAAACAGCGAAACAAAAATGGTTGTTTGCTTTTATTGCATGTGTGTGGATAGGTAATTAAGAAATTTGTTTTGCACTCATGTAGTCCTGCATTTAATCCCACTGCATGGAAACTTAGGCAAGTGTCTTCTACAGTAGCTTCAGGGTTGTCCCAGAGTTTGTGAGAAACATTCAGAAAATGGAAACCCTGTGGATGACTAACCAAAAGGATTGCCCCTGAAATGTAAACAGTTACACTTGTTACATATAGTCTTAGTTTGATTCTGGTTTCTGACTATGTTAAAGGTATAAATATCTGTGGAATACTCAGCCAGTTACACAATTTTATGATGAGCAGATAATCTGTTTGTGAATGAGTGTGGGTGTGAGCATGCACTCTTGCATATGCATATATATGATAATGATAATTAATAAAGGGTGAGTTATGTGTGTGTGTGTGTGTGTGTGTGTGTGTGTGTGTACATGTATATTTTCTGTAGCTATATTGTTTCTCTCACTAGTATTCCACCTTATTTTTATGTCATTGTCCTTCACTTTCAGTCCTTATTTGCCTCTCTCCCCAGGGATATTTCTTATACCACCAGCCAACCAGATCAGTAGTACCAAGGGATTTAAAGTCTTTGAAGTTCACATATGCTGAATCTGAACTCCATGTCTGATGAATGGATTTTTATGTTTATTTGTCCTTTCTTCTGTTCTGTGAATTGTTTTCCATTTTCAATTTCAATTTTTCGCACGTACATAATAATTTCTGTTTTCCATGTGCCATGGATTGGTCAGTTTGACAGTAGCTCACAAGCTAGAAGACTACATCAAGCTCTACTGCTTGCTTTGGCATGATTTCTACAGCTGGATGACCTTCCTAATGCTAACCACTTTACAGAGTGCACTGGGTACTTTTACATAATACCAGTACCAGTGAGGCCACCAAATAACTTACATGACAAGACCCCTCAGCTGAGAGAGGTGGATAGTACTGCATTGTGCCAGGTGATATACATACACGTATACAAACATACGTATCTATTCATACATGTATGTATGTATGTATGTCATTCAGTTTTATTTCAAGATTTCTTGCCAATAGAGAAAGAGTCGGTTTCTAACCTAGATCCAAGGTTCCTTTCTTGGAATTTAAACAACATCAACAGGGTATGTATGTATGTATGCAGATTTGTATGCTATGTTTTATATAAGTCTTCTCATGCGTATAATTGCATATCTAGACAAGCTCATATATACTAAAATGACAAACTACTGCAAAATTTTACAGATTTTTACAGTTCCAGTGATGGCTTGAATCTGTCTGTCAGTATGTATGTATGTATGTATGTATGTATATGAAAAAAGAAAGAGAACCTGTAATTTAAAGGGGCAAGTTTGTCACACTTAACATTGCGATGATTCTGCCTGAGGACCAAGATAAGGGTAAAGTGTATGTGCTACACACCATTTACCATTTACATTATAATTCAATGAGTAAGTAGTTTTGTAGATTGAACAAATAGAATACTCATCAGCAAAACTGCCAGAGGTTGCATTTTTTATTGTATGCACGAAGACTATGTTTTAAAAGAAGAATATAACTCATTATCAACACTACTCTCCCAAGTCTGAATTGTAGTTTTTTGAAAGTGATTTAATCTCTACATTATTTGTAATGCCAACTACTTTTGATTCAATTTTAAAAGAATGAACAGACAGAAATATTGCTTTTAAACTTGTATTTTCACTAAAAGATTCTTCTAAATCAAGCAAAGATAGATGATTGAATTAAGGCTGGATATTCTTTGACCTATTATTATGTCCAAAATACACACAATCACATGTATCAGTCTATGTGTGCATATGTGTTTGTGTGTGTGTGTGTGTGTGCATATATGTAAATATATACATACATAGAGAGGGAGAGAGAGGGAGAGAGAGGAAGAGAGAGAGGAAGAGAGAGAGGAAGAGGGAGAGGGAGAGAGAGGAAGAGAGAGAGAGAGAGGAAGAGAGAGAGAGAGAAAGAGAGAGAGAGAGAGAAAGAGAGAGAGAGAAAGAGAGAGAGAGAAAGAGAGA
>NC_068984.1:64880009-64885009 GCF_001194135.2 Octopus bimaculoides
GGGGTGGGGTGGGGGGATGAGTGAGCATGCATGCATGTGTGTATCAGTGGAGCCCAATGCTGAACTGCTAATTTGGTTGACTAGAAAATGATGGAAATCAAAACTGACCTTGGCAGGATTTGAACTTACAGTGCAATGCATTGCAATGGATACCATGAGGCAACTGTTGCCTAAGACACATACACACACATATATATATATTCACACACTATTGCCTTGAAGTATATGTATGTGTATATACTTTTGCAGTCTAATGCATGTGAGTGAGAGGGTTTATGCACGTGCATAAAGACAGACATAAATTTTCAGTGTATGCAAATTATGGGGAGGTGGGGAAAGAAAGAAAGAGAAAGAGGTCATAACATTGGCTTTGAATTCAAGACAGAAGAGGTATTTGTATTGTAATTAGCATCATATATCAGTTTGAATGACTGACATGTTTTCATGTTGTCTTGGAATCTTGGTGCCACTCCAAACAAATTAATAGCTCAGCATATTATTTTGTATGTGTTTGGTGAAAGCCGATTTAGGCTGATTTGAATTTCTACTTTAGGAAAATGAAGATATGATTTTAAATTACAAGCTGCTTTAGTGGTAGCAAAGACAGTACCTGCTGCCATATTCTGGCAAAAATAATGCCTTTCTTTTGTTGAAGTGTCAGCTTGAAAATGGCAGAATGTTGAAGAAGGATTCATTACAAGTAATGTCTCTTAAGAAACACTCCTTTATACAACTCTATTAAAACTTGTCTATTCTTTAATCTATAGAACAATAATACAATTCTCAAAGGGTAAAGAAATAATTAATTAGATTCTAGCAGAGAATTTTCGAAAAATCATTATTCAAGTTTCAAGGCATTTATGTCAGAGAATGGTTTCTTTAAAACAGTTGTTGATTGAGTCTGAAGTATCAGATCGAAGATGTGTGCACAAGCACACACACACACACACACACACACACACACACACACAAATTGTTGTAAAAATATATCTGAATGCTCAATATATTCTGAATAAATCTTTCTACATATTGGAACAAAAATTTTGAAATAATAATAACAACAACAACAACAACAGTAGTAGTAGTAGTAGTAGTAGTAGTAGTAGTAGTAGTAGTAGTAGTAGTGGCAGTAGCAGAAGCAGCAGTACCAGTAGTAGTAGTTGTAGTAGTAGTAGTAGTAAGAATAAAGAAGGGGGACAAAGAGAAAAGAAGTGTTATACAAAGAATGTAAAGCTGATGACAAATAAGAATAGAAATGTAGTAGTGGTAGTAGTAATAGCTGTTGCAGTTCCTTAGAGAAGTTAGTAAATACTACCATTTCCCAACAGATAGTTACTTTAATTTTTGTCAATTCTTGTGCAAACAAAACTCTATTGAATATTGCTTCCTGCTTCAACCAAAAGAAATATGTATCATGTTGGAAAAATATCCTAGCGTTCTTATGCGACCATCAAACACATACACATTATACAGACATATTTATAAGCATATACACTCACTCATAGATTTCTTTTCTTTTCTCAAACCTTTGTTCTGGCTCACGTGGAGAAAATAGAAGAAAACATATCAGTTACCTGTTACAAAAGAGACACTAAAAAGATATAACATCTCATATGACCCATGAATCTTTGTCCAGCATCTTTCAATATTGATGTTGAAAGAAATAATTCCGGACAGTCAGGTTATAAAGCAAATTTCTTTTCTGAAGACCTCCTCAAATATTGATAGATCAATCCTTACTGCCAGCATGCTGATAACTATACAAGATCTTCCTTGATAAGGAAGGAAGTGTCTGTTATAGATATTTTCATGAAAAGCATTGAAAAAAGAAATAAAGATGAAGATATTTACTAAAAATAAAAAATAAAAATTATATTACTAGACTTAAGACTGTCATCTAAAAATGTACCACACTTAGTTGTCTGTAACTTTATACAAAACTGTCAAGAATTTTTAAGAGTATTAAGAACTACTTTATATTTTTACATTCTAATATGCAACAATAATGTAAAAGAACACACATACACACACACACATGCTCACACATACAAGGCAGTACAGTCATATTTTATTTAATGTGCTATATTGGATTTTCTTCCAATGATTTTTCTCTCCACTAGTGACTTATATTGCAGCATCCAAACATTTATAATTATTTGTAATATTTGTTGAGAACCATTTATGAATTGCACTCAATTAATATGAATTAAGACATATGCACTCTGTGAATTCATATGTCTTATTGCCTACACACACATTTTCTTCTTTGACTGACTGACTAATTGAAATTTATTTCATCACAGAGTGCCAGGAATCACTGTATCTCATTGGCTTTGGTAGGTCCTCATTTTCATAACATCAATGTAACTAAGATGAAGACCTTAAATACAACATCACATTTGGTCCGGTATTCAACACATCAACAGTATTCAGCATAGCTGACTGCTTAGAGCAGCGATAACAGAAATGTCTGACATGTGTCCATAAACCTTCTCATTGGTCTTTTGATCACAACATAAGATGTTTTGATCACTGGATAACTCTTTAGTCTGTATCTTGTGCCAAGGCCTAAGGTTAGGAAACTGTAGATATTAACAATAGACTTAACTTCTAAACTGACACTAATCTCAAGTCTGAGCAGACCCAAATAAGTAGCACCTGCAAGAGATGCAGAGAAAAACTACCTATATCTTTGTACTAACATAGTGTTCAAGAATTGACAGTAACCAGCAGCAAGTGTAATACTGACTGTTGCCTTGCAGGCGGAGTCTGGAAGTCTAAAGTCTTTGAGATAACACCCAAATCAAAATTCAAAATGCTGCTATTGCTTTACAGATTAGATTATGGACATCAATGCCAAGAAACCAGTCTTAACAGAAAATGGTTTCTGAAGTTGTAGTCTCAGTCTACTAGTAAATTGAAAAGATGTATTTTTATGCATGCAAGTGTATGTATGTATATATATATATATATATATATATATATATATATATATATATATATATATATATGAACACACACACACATCAAATTAAAATATACAACAGTTTGCAATGTTTGACCAAAAAGGGAAACTATAATTGTCACTAAATGTGACTAGGTGTTAGAAACACCTACATTGCTAGAAATAAGAGCTAAAATGATCTAATGCTGTAGTCAGAGCACATAATAGTATGCATATATACAGACATTTGAGAATGCTTGATACTGAATTCAGTTTTGGCAATTTAGTTTCTGTTGCCTCATCAATAAGTACTGACTCTACTTCAGCAGATTTCAGACTCACTTAATCTGTCTGTATATATGTTTTCATCGTAGATGAATTAGCGAATTGCTAATGTGTATACATAAAATTTAAGCTCTTAATTCTAGCAATGTAGGAGTTACTTACACCCTAGTCACATTTAGTGATAATTACACACACACAAAAAGATAGATATAAACACTTAACTACATATATATTTTTATAAATTTATATATAGTGGTTCTCTCAAGCCCATATTGTTTCCATTGAATTGCCAACTACCTTACAGGGTGTACTAGGTGCATTTTATCATGGTACCAGCAATAAAGCTTATGCTGTATCCTACATGTGAGTATGTGTATTTACATAACATCTATATGTTCTTGATATAATAGGTTCAATATATATTAATAGTTTGTGCACCTGAATTTGCATAGCTTTTAAAGCTCTTTGGGAAAATCAAGTGAAATATATCTACTACATATATTAAGCAAAGAAAGGATGGTTCTCAAAAAATTAACATGATCCCATGTGTTGTTGTAACATTAAGACTAACAAAAGTGAAGAGAAGGTTCATTAATTTCAAATACCTAAATATTAAACAAAAATGTAGTTTTTGCAATGCATGTAATTTGATAATTTTCAATAAGCTGAGTAATATATATATATATATAAAAAAGATGAGTGTTTATAAGTGTTTAACTGGGAGAATCTAAACAATGAAATAAAACTCAGAAACAACCTAGAAAAGATGAAAAATAAAGTTGGAAACTGATAAATTTAGAATTCAAAACATTCAAGTTGCTGCTTGTAATTCTTTTAGCTTTGCAACTAGCACCCAGTTCAGAAATATAAATATATAAAATTCAAAACTTGCATAAAATCTATTGTTATCTCAATGCAGGGTAACATCAATATCATAGGAAAGAAATTCATTGGGGTATGCTCTTATTTGCAATACCAGCATCAGGTTGTCATTGTGGACATCTAAAAATTTAACCAATTAGAAAGTATCTAGTATTGCAATCAAATGATCCTGAGAAAACAATAAAAATAATCTGAACAGAACTAAGTACACTGAATGTTAAAATGGCTTTAGGCACATCTTTTAATTAGCAACAACATTAATACTGTGGAAAAATATTTATTATACAGAGATGTATTCCTGAATCATGATTCTAAGATATATACATACAAACACACTCATATAGGTGTACATGTGTTTGTGTATGTGTATACTAGTGTATATGTATATGTACATGCCTATGCATGTATGTATGTATGTATGTATGTATGTATGTATGTATGTATGCATGCACGTATGTACATATGTAATAATTCTCATTATGATTCAGCAGTGATTTATTTATTATACATTTATTCCATCAGCTGGTTAAGTTTACTTAAAAATATCTATAATTTGGGAGATATAATGCGAATTTATCTAACATCACATAAAGGATGTTTATATTGCTACATACACACACACCCTCACATATGATCACATGCACACACTTACACATGCATATATCTCTCTTTATGTAGACAGACAGATATAGTGAGAAAGAGAGTGAGAGACAGAAAGAAAGACAAATAAATATACATACATATGCTTGTATAAATACACTAACACAAATGCATATACTCATATGCTGAAGTAAGATATACATCAAAATACTGAAATGAAGTGCAGAAAGAAATGATACACTTGTGTATTATTATCATCATCATCATCATCATCATTATTATTATTATT
>NC_068984.1:64887509-64890366 GCF_001194135.2 Octopus bimaculoides
ACCCTTATTCTGGGACTTTTTGATCAGGATGGTCTACTTGCCGAGAAGAAAATTCTAACTGGGCCCCACTTGCAAGGTCATGCTCTGTTTATCTTCATATGAGATCACCATGTTGCACACATATTGTTGTGATGCCTGTGCCTGGTGTACCTTCATCAGACAGGTAGTCATAATGGGTATAATGGGCTTCGTATATTTTACCTTAGTATCACTTTGATGGCATGCACTGCTCTCTTACTCAATAATAATAATAATAATAATAATAATAATAATAATAATAATAATAACAATAATAATAATAATCGCAAGGTTGTGAGTTCAATTCTTGGTGATGGGTTGTATTCTTGAGCAAGACACTTTATTTCATGTTGCTCCAGTTCACTTAGCTGACAAAAACGAGTAGTACCTGTATTCCAAAAGGCCAACCTAATCACACTCTGCATCATGCTGAATCCCTGAGAACTATGTTAAGGGTACATGTGTCTGTGGATTGCTCAGCCACATGCATGTTAATTTCATGAGCAAGCTGTTCCATCGACTGGATCAACTAGAATCCTTGTTTTCATAACCGATGGAGTGCCACAATTATTATTATTATTATTTCTTTTGATCCAGAAGTTGCCAAGCTGCTTTATTAAGTCCCTTTATAATCTATCTCTAAATAATCCAAAATATGTACGTTAGAAGAGTTATATAAATATACCATAAAAATATCTCACAAAATAGAGATGTTAGCATAAGACATATTGTTCTGAAGATTCATAAATTATCATGTTATATTCTAGTCAAACTAGTCAAGCTGAGAATTGAAGTGTGATGCAGAAAAAATATATCTGTAAGCTAAAACCAAAGTTTTGGGCTTGGCTTGAAAGCATTACACAACAGTAATCAAAATCTAAAATAGTATTTTGTAGGATGGTGGCATATTTGATCATCTTTCAAACAATCAAACATATATGTTGCAACAGAGGAATAAGCCTGCTACAGTTACTGGTTATGATGAAAAGCTTCATAGTATGAGACAGTTATCAATGTTATGGTAGTAGCTGTGGCAGCTTTGTTACAATCATGCCACCAAAAAATGCATGGTGCGCAAATTAGTCTAGCCATTACAGTTAAGTCTAGTTTATGTTTGATTTCAGTAGCTATTTGGTATATTTGCTATATGTCCTTTTTGTGAGTGAACAAATGTGGGGTTATTTGTTCTCAGACGAGGTCTTAATGAACTATGAAACATGTCTCCTTTATTTTTCTATGTATGAAGGGAATGAAGAAAATGAAGTGTTCTCATATGTTTACAGTTCCCCATTTAAAGGTTTAAAAACTATAGTTTAACTACTTTGAATTTATCTTTTGCTTTTTAATACACAATGTGTTATGCCTAAATATTTAAAAATTATATATATGCAGATAGATAATGTACATACATACATATATATGAGTGTGTGAGTGTGTGTGTATATATATGCATATGTATGTACTCATATATGTATATATTTATGCAGATATATATATACATAAATATATATACACACACAAACACACATATATGTATATATAGTCCAATGATAAAACTCCAAAGTCACTGTCAATACTATTCTTGTTAAAGAATAATAAATGAATACTCTATAAAAGAATTGAATAATCCTTAATTTTAATGTAAAATTGTTTTTGTTATAACTTAAAATAAAAAAAAAACAGACACTAAAATATATATACATATATATGCATGTACAATGGAAATTGAAAGAACCAAATTCTATATGTCTCTGTGTGTTTCCTTGTCTGACATCATATGATAGTTGTAAATGTGCGTCACTGTCAAACAAGCAGTGTTTTTAATTTTCATTATTCTGTGAGAACATGTTTGGCCATGGGGAAATATAACCTTGCTTGAAAACAGGTGAGGGTTACTGACAGGAAGAGCATCTGGCTGTAGAAAATCTGCCTCGAATAAACTCTGTCTGACTCATGCAAGCATGGAAAAGTGGATGTGAAATGATGCTGATGCAAACCAAATACAAACATTATTCTCAACTCTCTTTCTCAACATAAAAGTTTTTATCATCTCATCAGGCAGGTTTGGGCAGACTACACCATGCTAATGAGATATAATAGATGCAGACATACCCATTGTTATCATTATCAATTGCCCCTTCCAGGCAAACACAGACTAAACATTCCTCTAAGCAGGTAAATTAATTTAAAAATATTAATTCTTAATTCTCTGAAATTATATCTTCTTTCCTTTGAAAGTAACTAACAATTACTGCTATATTTCTTTTTTTTGTTTTTTTTTGTTTTTCCAAACTAACAGGAAAATTTCAATTAATTAATTAATTAACTTTTTTTTGCATACTGCATTATCTGGCCCATTTGAGTTCTTTGCATCAATCAGGTAATTTTTTTTTTGTATATAATGTATGCATGCATCTTTTTTATATTGTGTATTTTGCACTGCAAAAATATAATTGTGCTCAATAGCCTTTTCTATCAGAACTGTGCAGAGTCTAATATATGTTTGTCATTTTAAGTTGAATAGGGTTACATATACCAACCAAAATTATAAGCAATCAGTTAGTCTGTGCACATCAGTACATTGAAAAGTGTGTATTTATGTTCATTTGCATCCATATATGTATGCAGGCACACAAACACACAGAGGAAAATTCTTGAATCAAAATCAAAGAGAACTGAAATCTGAAGAGTTGAATATGACTGTAGAGCATATGGAGTTTATACTCACTCCCTATCTTCATATTAAGCAAGGCTGTTTCCTTGATGATACCAAAGCCCTGTCTTTTCACAGACTAACACCTTAATCTTTGTTGTTAAGTTTGCCTCAGCCCCCCCCCCC
>NC_068984.1:64890808-64906915 GCF_001194135.2 Octopus bimaculoides
TATATATATATATATATATATGTATATATATAGGAAGGGCATCCAGCTGTAGAAACTCTGCCAAATTAGATTGGAGCCTGGTGTAGCCATCCGGTTGCACCAGTCCTCAGTCAAATCGTCCAACCCATGCTAGCATGGAAAGTGGACGTTAAACGATGATGATGATGATAGACAAAAATATAGAATAACCCATTAAATTAAAGTAAAATAGTATTTATTATAACTGAACATAAAAACAAACATTTGTGTATATTCTTTTATTTTTTGATTTGTTTCAGTCATCTGACTGTGGCCATGCCGGAGCAGCACCTTTATTGAACAAACTGACCTCAGGACTTATTCTTTGTAAGCCTAGTACTTATTCTATCAGTCTCTTTTGCCAAACTTCTTAGTTATGGGGATGAAAACACACCAACATCGGTTGTCAAGCGATGCTGGTGGGGGGCCAAACAGAAGCACACAAATACACACCAAATCCACTCACAAAGGTTTGGTCAGCCCAAGGCTATAGTAGAAGACTCTTGTCAAAGGTTCCACACAGTGGGACTGAACATGGAACGATGTGGTTGATAAGCAAGCTACTTACCACACAACAACTCCTGAACATATAGCTAACCCTGCGAAACTGAATATTACCAATTGGTTGATAACTGATGAAGAATTACAGACCTTCTGTTTGTCCCCTGTTCAGTATACGTTATGTCGCTTGTTTACCATACATTCTTTTTATTTATTAATTAATGGAAGGCAACATATGCCAAATTTGTATATATATATATATATATATATATATATATGTGTGTGTGTGTGTGTGTGTGTGTGAAAGTGAAATTATGTATTAAAAGTTAAGGTTTGCTTAACTATAAAATATAATGAGCCAATGCTGGAACTTTGCGCTAATCGGTAAGACTGAACCAAGAGGGAAATTATAAGACAATGAGGAAGTCTGTATATGGTTACTCGACCTAAATACAATCAGTATCCGAATTTCACTCCAATCACATGAAGACTAACCATCTTAAAAATAGAGAACAAGCTGCATAATGGTGTCCTAGACACACTATTTCTGAATAAAAACAGGAAGGTCTCAACTAGAACCTTTTTGATCATAGGTCTGTTTGATCACAACTAACTTGAGGTTAAAAGACAACATCAACAATGTGATAGTGAAGAAATACATTAAAAGAAACAAATAAAACAATAGAATAAATTTTATTATTCCACTGTTTGAATTATTTGCATTACTTTTTACCAATGGAGAACATTACTAGTTTCCTTGGATTTTACTGCTTTACTACATATTAAGAGAATCTTACACTCAAAACAACTAAAACAGTTTTATTTGTAAATGCCAGCATAAAACTCTGTCGAAAAGGAGCCTGAACCAGATAATTCAAGAATGTAAATCTTTGACTGGGAAGAAAGCCTACTGAATATTCATTACCTGCTTGTGAAGATCAGAACTTATCAGACTATAGTGATACCACTAGTTAATTACAATTTTGCAGATTTGTTTTTAGTTTTGTAATATTATTATTTAATATAATTTTTTTTTCCATGTATTATTTTTTTGTCGTTTGTGTTTCTTTCCTAAGAGACCAATAATCACAATATAATGTATTCCAATGAATAATAAAACAAATGAATATATTCCAATGAATAAGAAATTTCAGAAAAGAAATTCAAATAGAAAACTAAAACAAATTAGTGATTACATAAAGGTCAAAATTTATCTTTTCAATGTAAAATATATTGAAGAGATAAATAGAGATAGAGAGAGATGAAGAGCAAAGGTGAGACAGAGAAAGAGAGGTAAAGAGGTTGAATGAGTGAGAAAAAGAAAGAGAGAAGGGTAAAAAAATTAGCCACCCACTGAGAATAGCAACATTTGATAAGCTTCCTATTTACTATGCTTTTGTAGATTGATATATCACCAATCAGAATAGATAAAAGAATTTCTCTCAATGTAGAATTTTCATGTTATTATCATATAAAAGAAAATTTACTGAAGAGTATTACAACAGATGAATTTTTAACTCCCATTACCCAGTACATTGGCATGCAATAAATATATTTAAATACCTATTGTATTTTTTAACATAACACTAATAGTGTTTATTAATTAAGAAATTCAGCTTTAGATATAACCAAAGCTTGAAAATTCTTCAGATAACCATATCATGTATGAAATATAGCTCAGAATAGTAACAAGCAAAAAAAAGGTACCCTCCAGCCTTCATCAGGTGTCTTGGAGGAAAAAAGAAGGTAATTGAACACAGTTGGACAGTAGTACAGAATTTCAACAACATTTGGTAAATAACATTCATGAGGTAAGTTTTATGTTCCAGAGCAAAATGTAAGCATAACAGCCTGTAATGGAGCAGACTTTGAACAATCAGTATTTTTGAGACTTAGAGCTTGTGACAACTTAGCCATACAACAATCTCAAGTGGACTAATTTCTTGTATATTTCTTGACTTGTGTGAATTACGATTGTTTAATGATTGTTTACATGAGAATAAAGTAGTAACAGCCCTAAAAATATATATGGAGGTAAATTAAAGATAGATTTAGGTTTACCAATTATATATATTACTAATTAGATTCATACACTTAGTCATAAGTATATTTCTGATAAGAATTCTACATATATTGATCTGAAAATATAAAAAATGTATTTCTTCATATTTTTGTGACATTGCATGGCACATAGATATGGGTTCATACTCTTCCTTAATGACAATTAGATACATAAAATTGAGTTTGAGAGGCAATGAGGCTGCAAATAACATTGGGTGAAATAACAAATACTACACACACACACACGCACACACACACAAACAAACAAACAAACAGATAAACAATCTAGACAATAACTGATGGAGATAGGATTTCAGAGAAAACAATTTATGTTTTGGTTTCATAGAAATGAAAACAGTTCATTTTAAATATCTCATTTAAAGCAAAACAAAGAATAAGACATTAACAATACACCCCTGATAACATTTCTTAGCTCTCTAAATTTTGAGTAAGTTCCTAGTACTTTGAGAATCTAAATTAAAGAGAGCTTTCATCTATCAATCAGCTACTTACCCCATTAAGGAATAATGCCCAATAATTTACACATGTAAGGAGATAGTAAAAGAAATATCTCAAAGGTGTAATTAGCAGCTCAATGAATGAGGTAATTAATGTTAAAACACTTATTATGCTAATTGGTTACAATCTACATCAAACCTTGTAGTTGTGAACAAATCACTTCGCTTTCCTTCCACAGATACACGACTGTTCCCTTTCTAATGAGTAGGGAATCATACACATATGATAGACATTTTAGAATTTTCAACTAAACGTACTGTAACTATTTGAAAATAATATCCATATTTACAAATTAGACGAGTGGATTATTGACTAAAACAACAAATTTCTTATACTTGAATTTTAAACTGATGTATGTATGAGTGTGTGACAGAATAACTTAATAGGAAAATGGTATCATATGGATAATAGTAACGATGATGCATGTCTGGTTATCTTGAAAAAAAAATCAGATGGAGGGAAGAAAGAAACTCACACAAAGAAATATACAGTAATGCAGCGATTGTGTCTCTCTTCATCTCACAATAAATTACCAGTGTTCTTAACCTAGATGCTAGAGACAATCACATTCAATGTACTCATAAACAGATTTCTCATCCAAGTTGGGGCTTAGATTTAGATAAATGTACATGATTATTCCCAGAGTTAAAATATGCTGGTTACATGAATACATTTGGAAAATATGTTTCCCTTCATATTTTTTTCTTATCATATACATTTATTTTAATTTTTGGCTTGACAGATAGAAGCATAAAAGTCTTTTTGAAATGTTGTAATTGAAAAAAATTGTCAAATGAAATAAAATACATTAGAATATTTTTCATTTTATTTATTTATTCTTATTTTCTTCTAAGAAAATAAAGTATTTAGAAATTTTAATCCATGATTAGAGGGAACCTGAGTTGCACCTGCCATTTCTTAACTGATATAAAATTGCTGTTGGCTGCTTCTGCTAATACAGAAGGTGGAAATATTTTCTTCACACATCCTTATTATCACTTTACTTATACAAAATGTCATCAGTTGGCAGTATCTCTGGTTACATAGAACTGTGATCTGTGATTCAAATCTGACAAGAGAACAATCTTTGTAGACTTTGTAGATGCTAAATCCTTGATTTTAATCAATGCTCTTTTCTAAACATTTTAGAGATGTGTGTGAGAAATAAGGGAAAAGGTGAAATGCAAAATCTAACAGTATAGTCATGTTTGTATAAACATGTGTGTATATACAGTGTATTTGTATGTGCTTGTGTTAGCACGTATCAGCAGAGATATGCAATAAATACATAGATTTACACTAAAATACAAAACTGCATACTTTTACACAAGCATGTACACATTTTCAAATTTCAAGTTCATTTCTGTTGGAACATTTTCAAGCAGGAATCTAATTTTTCTGCCAGAGTACTGTCTGTGAACTGAACTGCTTTTAATATTTTGAGAACTTTTTACATAATTCCCCACTTTCCTTGAAAGATAAACTAAATGCTCTTGAAAACAGCTGAACATTAAATCATATCCTTGCCATCCAAAATTCCAGTAGTTTGTTGACCAGGTTACATAGAAATGAGACATAAATCAATTTCTTATTATAAGTTTTCAATAAAGCCGATAAAATATTTAAGAATTCACATATCCACGCAGGCACAGACACACACATATCTTAATGATATATAAGTAGGTAGATAAAAAAAAAACTCAGGTTGTACTGAAAGCTCTTAGCCTCAACTTGATCAAAAAATGAAACAAAAACATTACAAATATTCAGTACAACCTAGTATTTAGATTGTAGAAACTATTGATATTGGTAACTTGGAATGTTTTCTAATATTGATAAAATAAATATAAACTAGTTATGTTTTATGTATTTTTTTTGTAAACTTTTAGTTGAGCCAGCTCATTGTAGTTCTGGTTATACTGAAACCTGATATTGCAATTCTTTTTTTAATTTTATTTGATAAACATAAATATATTGCAGTGAAGGCTACTTTTTTTCTCTCTTTTTTTTTCTAGAAAGAAAAAGGAATATAATTGATACATTCAACTTCAGTATATAGAAAAGGTGTTTACTATATTGATCCTGATGGAATGAAAATCAATCTGGATAGAATTTGAATGTAAAACCGATAAAAGATAGAATGCATCCCTTCCTCAATTCTAATGCAATTTATATGTATTTCACCATGTTCAATATTTCGAACATAAGGACTATCAAAATAGGATAAAGAATTAGATTTTCACTTTATATAATATACATATCAACATTGTTTTTAATCACTCTTAGGCTGATAAAAAAATAAATACCAGTAATTTACCATCAACAAGTTTAACTTGGTTCCAGCTGCTTTTTCACAAGACTAAAACCAACAAAAAATGCATTGAATAATAATAATGATGATGATGATGATAATAATAATAATAATGATAATAATAATAATAATAATAATAGCCAAGATATAGACAAATGGTTGAAGGAGATTGAAATAGAATGTCCAGTAGATCTCCTCCAGAAAGTTTGTCTCTTAGGGACAGCAAGGATTATCAGGAGGGTTCTAAGCACTTGAAAGATTGCTGAGAACTTGTGGATACTTAAGGTTAATGGTAGTAACCCGCTATCCACATAATTTCTACCAGGAATAAGACTGAACCTGAGCCAACCCAAAATAATAATAATGATGTTGATGATGATGATGATAATAATAATAATAATTCTTTCTACTGCAGGCACAAAGGCTAAATTACAGGGGAAGGGGGCTAGTTACTTACATTGACCCCGGTACTTGACTTGTATATATTTTATTGACCCTGAAATGACGAAAGGCAATAGTGACCTAGGCAGAATTTGAACACTGAACCTAAACTCAGAAGAAATGTTACAAAGTATTATATTCAGTGAAATAATAATAATATTAAAAATAAAAGCACATGAACAATTGGTTGGTAAATAAGAGCAGCAACTTCTGCATGGCAAATATTTAGCCAACAGTAAACAAGCTAATGTTGACAGAAGTATAACTATCAGTGGGTGCAAGGCTCAGGGATAAAGACAGAGAGTGAAGGTTTCATCTTAGATGCTCAAGATCAAAGCTTATTGACTTGAAATGTGATGAAAAATGAAGTAGATTCAAAGTGCTGATTCTGCAATGATGAAATTGAAACAGTGAACCACTTAATTTCTGCATGTAAAGTTTTAGCACCAGTTGAGTATAACTGAAGATATGACAGAGTTGGCTAATATCTATGCTGGCTATTATGTTGGCATTATAAAATTAAAACTGTTGACAAGGAGTATAAGAATCATCCTGAGGCTGTAACTGTGAGAGAAAATGTATTGATTCTTTGGGTCTTCCCAGTAAATAGAACCAGAGCTATGAAAGCTAATAAACTGGATATTCTTATAAAAGACCAAAATAATAAAGTCTGTTTATCAATTGACATGAGTATCCCTTGTGATCATAATATTTTGGCAAAAGAATTTGACAAGCTCAGAAAATATAAAGATATGCTCATTGAAATCGAAAAAATGTGACATCTCAAGGCAATTACAATACCAGTGGTGGCAAGAGTACTAGGAATGACCAAAAGAGAAACTGATTTGAGAAATGATACCAGGTTTACGATGTTAGCAAGAAGTGCAAAAGATTGTTTTAACTGGTATGTAACATGTATTGAGAAGAACATTGTGACTGTAGAAAAGATTAACTTCCATGTAAATAATTTTTTTGTACACATAACTTTATTTGATTTTGTAAATGAAAACTCTGGTGAATTTATTTTAATGGCCTATCAATATACACAATGAATTTCTTTACCATAGCCATTAGGAAGGCACTCAGTAAAGTTAGTAATAGTAGACCTATTACATATTTACCATTACTCTGGAACTTATCAAATGGCCTCATAGCAGACGGGTTACACAACTTCCTGGAAAATGAGAATTTATTGCCAGATGAGTAGGAGGGATGCAGAAAGAACTCAAGAGGAACAGCTGATCTGCTGTTCATAGATAGTTGGATATTAGATGAGGTACAAGTAAGAAAGAAGAATTTAGCTGTTGACTGGATAGATTATAAGAAGGCTTGCAGCAATATTCTACACTGCTAGCTCATGGAGTGCCTGAAGATGAAGATAAACAGCTTTTGGAAAAAGCAATGAGAGTGTGGGAAGTAGAAATGACATGTGCAAATGAATAGCTGGAAAGCATGAAAATGTATAGGGGCATTTTCCATAGAAACTCACTCTTTCCACTACTCTTTGTTATTGTATTAATCTCTCTGACAAATGTACTGAGAAAATCTAGGCCTGCCTATGAGTTTATCAAAACCAAAGTGAAAATAAATCATCTGCTTTATATAGATGACTTCAAGCTATATACTAAAAATGAAAAAAAAAAAACATGGACTCTCTGATCCGAACAGTAAAAGTTCACCACGGATAGTGGAATGCACTTTGGTGTAAATAAGTGTGCAGTGCTAATTATGAAGAGAGGTTAGAAGATTAAATCTGATGTTATAAAATTACCACAAGACAATATCATTATATCACAGTGGAATAATAAGGGATACAAGTACCTGGGGATACTGCAAGATGATAGGATGAAGGAAGGAGAAATGAGTGAGAAAATCTCTAAAGACCACAAAACAAAATTAAATGGACAGAATATCATTAGAACAATAAATACAAAGGCTGTGTCATTATGATACTCTGTTTCCTTTCAAAAATGGACAATGGTCAAGCTACAAAACTTGGATGGAAGAGCTAAGAAGCCACTCACAATGCACACCACCCTGACAGTAATATTGATAAACTCTACCTACCGAGAAAGGAAGGTGACAGAGGATTACTAAAAGCAGAAGACACTGGTACCACAATATTGGGGTTAAAAGATTATGCTGCATGGAGTGAAGAAAGACTACTGTCAGCAATAAGAGATGCCTAAAGAGTTACTGAAATTGTAGGATAATTCAAGAAGAGAAGGAACAGAGAAAGCAGATGGAAAGAAATAGAAGTACATGGTCAATTCATGCAACAAGCCAAGAATATTGGAAGTACAGAAAGCTGGTTCTGGCTCTAGCTGAGAGATGAAAACCTGACACGAGAGACTGAAGTCTTAATTATAGCCATTCAGATACAAGCTATTAGGATGAATCTGATGAAAGCAAATTTTGACCAAACTCAGACTGTAAATGTAGAATCTGCTGGAAAGGAAATGAAAGTGTCACTCATTTCTTGAGTGAGTGCAGTATGCTGGCACAAAATGAGTTTGAGCACCAACATGACTGTGTAGGCAGAAGAGTGCATTGGGATGCTAACCAAGTTATGGCTTTGAAATAACAGGTAAGTGGCAGGCTGTGACAGAGAACGAGAAGTACAAGATCTCATGAGACTTCCCCATAAAAACTAAACACATAGGCACAGGAGTGGCTGTGCGGTAAGTAGCTTGCTTACCAACCACATGGTTCTGGGTTTAGTTCCACTGCATGGCACCTTGGGAAAGCGTCTTCTTCTATAGCTCAGGCTGACCAAAGCCTTGTGAATGGATTTGGTAGACGAAAACTGAAAGAAACCGGATGTATATATATTGTGTGTGTTTGTCCCCCACAACATCACTAACTAATTCTGGTGTGTTTACGTGCCTGTAACTTAGTGATTCCGCAAAAGAGACCGATAGGATAAGTACTAGGCTTACAAAAATTAGGCTTACAAAGAATAAGTCCTGGGGTTGATTTGTTCGACTAAAAGGTGGTGCTCCAGCATGGATGCAGTCAAATGACTGAAATAAGTAAAAGAAAGAAAAGAATAAAAGAAGACCAGATATGAATACAGAAGGTAGAATAGACAGAGTAAGATCCAGAGATTTTTCAAACCCTATGAAGTCTGAATGTCTTCATGGTGATGATTCTAATGATGATGATAATGAGGACTGCTCACATCGTTACGAATATACATTAGAAGTATGAAAATTAAAGTGTTGATGAAACTTGAGAGCTATCAAATGGAACTGAACTGAAAGTAAAATGCATGGGATGTGAAAATGAATGAAAATTAAAATGTACTTTTGTGGTATAACTGAAAGTCTTATAGAGAGAGTTAATGCATGAAATTAAGACTCAACAGAGGGAGTTAATCATTATTGGTAATGAAGAGTGAATCTTGACAATTATTACAAAATGGGAACTCGCTGTATGCTACTTAGAAGTTGGGACAATGAATATCTAACTACCAGAATGATACAAAGAACTTGGGTTATATAATAGGTGGCAATAGCAGGACGATGATAAATTTCTAAAAGCATATTGTTCTCTTACAAAATAAAAACCAATTCTTGAATAATTGAATCATATACAATAGATTATTTGCATATTCTATTAAACCCAGAAGTATAAAAGGCAAACAGACACAGAGTTGAGTACAGCAAAGCATCTAGTACAGTAATTTACAACAACAGGTATCTTCACTATTTTGTAGTGAGATATATCCAATAAGTGGAGGCGCAATGGCCCAGTAGTTAGGGCAGCGGACTCGCGGTCATAGGATAGCAGTTTCGATTCCCCGACCGGGCGTGGTGAGTGTTTATTGAGCGAAAACACCTAAAAGCTCCACGAGACTCCGGTAGGGGATGGTGGCGAACCCTGCTGTACTCTTCCACCACAACTTTCTCTTACTCTTTCTTCCTGTTTCTGTTGTGCCTGTATTTCAAACGGCCAGCCTTGTCACACTGTGTCATGCTGAATATCCCCGAGAACTATGTTAAGGGTACATGTGTCTGTGGAGTGCTTAGCCACTTGCACGTTAATTTCACGAGCAGGCTGTTTCATTGATCGGATCGACTGGAACCCTCGACGTCTTAAGCGACGGAGTGCCAACAACAACATATCTAATAAATATATGTGGGTCAAAACACATAATTAAATATTACAAAAGAGATTTATTGCAAGAACATATGAATTTTCTTGCCATCAGAGCCACAAAAATAATAACCAAACAGAATTTATTTCTGATAAGAAAAGTTTGTCAAATATCTCTTAAATCATCAAGCTGGTTGTGCCATTGTTCCTGAAGCATTTCCAATTAAATCTAGATTAAGTCTTGATGTATAATTAGCAATCAATCGTCAAATGAATATCCAAATTTCCATTACTTAATTCCATTCTTAGTGTTTGCAGAATTCTCTTCTCTCTTTGTGTTATCAGATGTTTTGTGGCTGCTGCTACTATTCCAGCAGGTTCTTATGAGATTAATTTGGAAGTTGAGTTATAGCAAGGAGAACTTCATGAAGACATTCAGACTTCTCAGCTTCAATCCTTTTAGTACATTGGTAAGTAGTCACACAAATGACTCGGCAAATAAATGTGATGCAAAGGTTGATGCAGCAAAATCTTATCATTTCTCTTGCAGACACTTGACAGATGAGAAAATGTTCTTAAAAATAAATTAAGCTCAATAAAGTGAACACTTTTCAAAAAACAAATAATAATCGATTAGTTATTTTATTTTATTTTATTTTACTTTTAAAGAAAGAGAATTCGTATTAACTATTTATTTACTCTTCTAATGCTTTGGGGAGAAAAGCATGAATACTAAAATACACCATTTTCCGTTACAATTCAGATTTTTCATGTCTACTTAAGAACAAAATTGTTGATTTCTTAAAGAAATTTATGGAGTGAAGTAGAGTAGTAAAGAAAACAGAATGAAAACAGGAATAGTTTGAACACAGAACACTGGGTGATGAATAAATTAGTGCATAAATTAACTATACTGTCATTACTTAGGAAATTATTAGTCAGTTGTTCCTTAATACATATTTTGAAAGATTCGATCTCAACACCAAACAGTTAATCACTATCTAGACAGTCTTACTTAGCTAATTTATTGTCAGGTAAATGTTGCAGCAGAGGACCAATATTGCATTGAGTCCCTGCATGGCTCTGCTTGCTACATTCAATGCTTAAATATATATATATATATATATATATATATATATATATATAAAATAGCTAGTTGGAAAATCTCAAAAAGTGATAAAGTGATAAAGTAACACACACTAAACAGTAAAACGAGTAGCCATATCAAAGTGGCAGATGAATGTTACTACTAGTTTAACCCCAGGTGGATTATCTGCCAGATGGTTTTCAGTGCAAGCTCCTCACCACCTGCTAGCGATATATTGTATATAAAGGGTGCATTCATCTGTCACTTTGATGTGGCTACTTGCTTTACTGTATATATATATGTGTGTCACACACACGTGTGTGTGTGTGTGTATAGATGTATATGTGCGTGTGTGTGTGGTATTAAGTGAAAATGCTGTCATGGTTGATATTGGCATCATCATTCCAATATATTTTTCATAAATTTTAGATATTTGAAAAAACACTAGTAAAGATTCTTAGTAGTCTTATAATGTGCAATCATTCTTCAGAAGAGGGAACTTAAACTATTAAGATAATTGTTCTTCCACAGTTTTTTCACAAGTTCATGGATGAATCAAGTAGAACATATATCTATTTTTTTTTTATAATTTAAAGGATGTTTGGTAGAGTGATAGCTATCTTTACAGGTTCTCCATGACTGGTGAAACAAGGGAGGATATTATCCTCAGACTGGAAACTTACCCTATCAAAATGCTGGCAATAAAGTCGACACCACTAAAGGACTCCCAATGGATAAGTGGTGATGTTAAATCTAGTGACAGATTAAATCTATTGCCTGGTTTAACCTATCACTGAGTTCCACACAATTTCTATCAACCAAATGTCACTTACAAGACTGTCAACCTGAGGCTTGCATGGAATACAAATGCCCAAAGTGGTATGCAATGGATTGGCTACTTATTTGGCAAGTATTCTTTACTTTTATTCTTCATTTAAAGGAAAAGCAAGTTGTTTTAATGGGTAGAGCTGGACTGTATTATTTGTAGTAACTACAATCATAGCTCTGACTCAAATCATGCTGAAGATGATAATATATGTTATCATATATTATATAACATATATATTGTATTCTACTGAATGACATTAAGTTCTCACTAAGTTAAGCTAGTAGTATAAGTTTGCAATTTGATATTGATTTCCTGAAGTAGCTATTGCTTTTCACTTATCTTGCTTTTCCATTAAAAAAACAAAAATATCATGGAACCCCACTCCAATTCCATTCTCTCATCAGTTCCATCGAGTTAATCACCCACTGATAGAGGTTAGTATGAATAGGGAATCAGGGAAATCAGACATTTAGTGTTTTACTATTTATTTTGTTTATATATAAAAATGAATATTAAAAAAAGTATGCAATGTACTGAGGTTGAACAAATCAACATATTTCTTTCCCTATGGAGAAATTATTACTATTTTTATCAGTTTATTATTAGGTTGCCAGAAGTAAATAAAAATGTATGCTACCCCTTCAAAAATGTATAAAACAAAACAACAAGTAAACATTTATGTTGAGATCTATTGAGTAATGTTGAAATCTAGAACTGAGATTAAATAATTTTAATCTAATTAATCTAGATGAAATGCTTAATAATCAGCACTATCAGTAGGAGTTCATTGCAACATCAATGATGAAATATGAACATTATGATAATTTACCCATTAAAACAAAAATGACTTAACACTGCATAATATATGTTACTTTTGGGGAAAATATATGTAACTTTTTTTGTTTTTGTAGATGCAGAATTTCACCAAGTAACATATTCCATTAGAGTATTTCCATAAGAGTTAACTGAACCTTTCAGCATTTAAGTGCTTGAGGGATTAATCAAATTTATGACAAATTGGTTCAGTAGTTATCACATTATATTTGAGTAACATTTGAAGCAAAAGATCTACAAAAGTAAGCTATAGATTATTGGTATCAAATTTTGGCACAAGGCCAGCAATTTCAGAGGAGGGGCTAAGTCAATTAAAATGATAGCAGTGACCCTAAAAAATGAAACCAAAGTTGACCCCAACAACATTTGAACCCAAAACGTAAAGACAGACAAAATATCAGTAAATACTTTGCCCAGAGTGCAAGCGATTCTGCCAGGTCACCACCTTAAAGCTATAGATTATTGATATCCATGTAAATCAGTGGTTTCCAAACGTGGATAATTACTCAATCATGGTGAAAACTGCATTTGGCTATGATATTGTCAGTAAAAGAGTAAGGAGAAACCATGGTCCTATGCTTCCATTCACATGAGGTAAATCATCATGCTTCACAAAAGGGAACAGTTCCCAAATTAAAACAAACAAACAAACAAAAAAACTAAGATTCACACCACTTTGTGGATTTATCATTATTGTGCTTCCTACTGTAGTGTTACCAGAAATACAAAGAACCACTATGAAAGTAAGACATAAAAGTATGAAGCTGACACAAATCCTTTACAAAATTGAATTTGTACTCAAAACAAGTACTTTAGCATACCATGAGGGCTCAGCTCAGGTTAGATGACTTTTGCTTAATTTAGTCTAAATTAGATAATTCTTTACCATGCTGAATAAAGTCTGAATTTCTTCTGAACTACTGCAGAAGGCCCATAGACAAGCAATTATTGATAGGAGGGATTCATTAAACATACGTAGGAGAGGGAGAATGCTTATCCTTTTTTTAATCTTTTGTACTTGTTGTAGTCCATTAGACTCAAGCCAAGCCTTGAAGAATTTTAGTCAAACAAATCAACCTCAGTACCTTTTTGTTTTCTGTAAAACCTGGTACTTATTCTATTGGTTCTCTTTTGTTGAACTGTTAAGTTATGAGGATGTAAGTAAACCAACACTGGTTGTCAAGTGGTTAATTTTCTTTCATAATCATAATATTTTAATGAACATATTTACTGTATCATACAATGTAGATATAAAATAGCTGAATATGATGAGAATATTTTGAAAAGCTTTAAGAAAAAAACCCCTCAAAACTACAAAATACTTTAATGCTTTGCTCTCTTGTTTTCAAAGGCTAGAATGACACAGTAGCATTAGCCTTTTTGAAGCATGGATCAATAGTAAGGTCCGTCAGCATTTTATTTTTAATTTTTGCTAAAAACATTAATTTTATATAAATAAATATTGTTAAACTGAAATAATTTTTATTATTATTTTTCAAATTTTAGCTCCAAATTCACTATTCAATCAAAGAAAGAAAAAAATGCAACATTGTTAATTGTGTGGAAGCATATACAAACATGTAAATGTCCCTTTTGTTTCATAAGAGAGATAAATTAAGAAAGACAGCCATGTTTATTGTATTCTTTTTGAAAATTAAAGAGTATTCATCATATTTTGGTACTGTTTTAAAAATAAGATATCTGTATTGTTTTTAATGTTATATTATGAGAAATACACACCACATGCATATTATGAAGGACACTCACATTATTAAGAAGTAAAAATTACTATTTATCTTCAATAAAAAGAGAGAAATTATACATTTTCACAGTATAAATTGTATTGATTGGTTTTCTTAACCTATTACCAATTTAATTATAATAGACTATGACCTAATATCTTAATTCAAATTTAACTTAATAAAAAATAGATATTATCTTTAAGTGAAATTGTAGTCATGGCCAGTGCCAGTGATACATGAGAGGCACCTGTGCTGGTGACATGCAAAATGCACTCATGCTTGAGACACAAAAGGCACCTGTGTTGGGGTGACACCCAAAAGACCCCCATCCCCCATTGCAGGTGACATGTAAAATACACTCAGTACACCTTATGGCACTAGGAAAGGGGATCCAGCAGTAGAAACCAACCCAAATCAGACTGAGGCCTGGTGCAGCTCTTCAGCTTACAAGTTCCACTCAAACTATCTTACCCATGCCAGCTTCATGATGATGATGATGATGACAATGATAATGATGATGGTGATATTTACATATTTAAAGTATTCCTGGCATGGCTGGATTATTTCCAGTTTTACAACATCCAATATATGCCTCCTAGTTTCATTATTATTGAATACTTTATAAATATTAAATTTTTGAATATAACGACAAGTATTAATCTACAAATTTCCATAACTATTATTTGGAAATGCTGGACAGAGACACTTTTCAGGAGTAGTCCAGTCAACTTTAGTTTTACCTTACCTATGGTTTCATATGGCAGTTGAGTACAAATATTTATCATAGAGTCAGCATTAACTCCTGCTCAGTAAGTTGCAATGTCAGCCAGCCTTAGATTTTTTTCACATTTGGTCGCCAATCCCACAAGAAAACTATTGTTTTGGCAGTGGTATTCTGCATAATAGTGGTATGATGCATGTTAAAGTAAGTCTGTATATGACTCAGGTTAATAGAATTTGAAGGTAACAAAAGTTTGTCTCCATTGTAATTCTAATAATGTCCAGTACTATACTGGAGAGAACAATGAGTTAAAAGCTCATTTAAACTTTTCGAATAGACAAATAAGGTTCACTAATGTCGTTTATTTTTGTAGTTTACATGTAGATAATTTTGCTTGTGTGATTATTCTTTTTAGATAAGTAGCCAAGATAATATCATCAACTACTTTAGTTCCAAGAATGAGATAGTCTCTAAGAACCTGAAATACACACCAAGTGGTCAAAAATATGAGGAAACATGCATGCAGTAATAGCTTCACAGAGTTCATCAATGAAGAAGGTTCTATGCTGTGCAGCCAGTGTCAAGTGAATCAGGTAAACTACATGGCTATCTATGCAAGGCCCCTCACACACCACTAAGTACAGTCGTTCCTTTCCAGAAAGTCAGCAATCACTTATTCACCATGCAAATAAAAGGTACAACTTTGGAAGGATCTGAGGTCTGGAACATACTCTCAAAGCTCAGCAGCTGGATTTTAATGCACACTTTGATGTTACACAGTACACACATCTTAAAGTGCTTACATAATCTCAAAGTGCTTACATGGAGCCACATGACTGATGCTGATATTTTTATATGAAATATATATGGTCAAAGTGAAACAAAAGAGCAATCAAGAGTATCTGTCTACAATAACACCATTCAATATAAGGTAGATAATATGGG
>NC_068984.1:64907781-64913758 GCF_001194135.2 Octopus bimaculoides
CTGGATTTTAATGCACACTTTGATGTTACACAGTACACACATCTTAAAGTGCTTACATAATCTCAAAGTGCTTACATGGAGCCACATGACTGATGCTGATATTTTTATATGAAATATATATGGTCAAAGTGAAACAAAAGAGCAATCAAGAGTATCTGTCTACAATAACACCATTCAATATAAGGTAGATAATATGGGTGGCAGAATGGAAGATGATGAGATATGAGTTGTTGACAAAATCAAAGCATTTATACACAACTTTATGTCAAGCTGGATGAATCTACTGATATTTGCATCAGTTTTTCTTGCTATATTGTTGACAATCAGCTGAACAATGAATATATGCACAAGACATAATTAATATAGTAGTTACTGGATTTACAAAGCATGACATACAATGGGAAAAGCTAGGAGCAATATGTAAAATCTAGTTTTGTTGCATTGGTAAGAGAGAAATCTTACTCATACTGACTAGCATGCACTGTATTGTTTGTCACCAAGTTATTACTGTCAAAACTCTCCCTGACTCATTCTAAGACATGATGACCTGTGTTATATGAATGGCCGATGCCAGCACTGCCTAGACTGGCTTCTGTGCTGGTGGCACGTAAAAAGCATGAACTGATCGTGGTCATTGCCAGCCTCCTCTGGCCCCTGTGCTGGTGTCACGTAAAAAGCACCCACTACACTCTTGGAGTGGTTGGCATTAGGAAGGGCATCCAGCTGTAGAAACACTGCCAGATCAGACTGGAGCCTGGTGCAGCCTCCTGGCTTCCTAGACCCCAGTTGAACCGTCCAACCCATGGCAGCATGGAAAACGGACATTAAACGATGATGATGTTGAGCATTTAACATTCGCTTGTTTACCATGTAATGAACTTTTCTCTGAATATTTGGAACTATTTTCACATACAGTAGTGAGATATCTGTCTTACTGCATGATTTTGATTAAAATTTTCAACTGTGATCAGAAATAACGAACTTTTTCTGGCTGCAAAAGCACTAGTTTTCTTAACGACAAGTTCACCATATAACTAGTTTATTGAATGTGTTTCAAGTCAGAATGTATTGGATTGCTCTCAACAAAGAAAAATGTCTTCCATCATTGATGTCTAAGATGAAATGAATACTTTCTCTCAGCAAATGGAACCATGGCAGGTAACTCATTGTCAAAAACATGGCTGTGTTTGCTAAGCTAGAATAATTTAAAAAAGAGTGACATTCAGTGCCTGGCAACTGAAATTGGTGAACTCACAATTAAGACATCAATGATAATATTTTTCTGGAAGTAAGTTTCTGCAGAGGGACAACATGTGAATAAAGCAACTATTTCTTGCTGAAAATGTCATTTTTGACACTGACTCAGCCGAATGAAAATATTTTAAGGTGAGAGATGATTCTACAATTCACAGCATAAGAGTATTGCATCATTCTGGTTTCAGCAAAGAGGAATGGTTATTCCATTTCTCATGACTTGTATGTGATTTTGGGCTCTTGACAATGTAACAAATTAAAGCCAACACTAGAGACTGTTTTTTTTAAAGTTCAGACATGAGGCTTGTTCTGTCAAAGAGTAAATCATATACCCAAAATCTGGTGTCAACATTAAACAAGTTCATCCATACCATTTTGGCTTATTCTAACAGTACTGTACTGTAAGTGCTGAATTGTACAGAATTTCTCAATTGTGTTTTGTATAATACACAATTTTAAGTTAGGGTAATTTGAACCTGATTCTAGTTAGGAATAAAACTGGGAAAATGGTTGGGAGCTGCCAATCTAAATACAATTGCAAACGACTCGATTGTTTAATACTGAGTGCAGAGAAAATGTTACAATTTTGAAAAGAAATATCATTATCTGAAACATATAAAATGGAACTAAACCAATTTCTTGGCTTCAGTTGTAATTATATAAAACTCTATAATCAACATATGATGATGAATTTGAATTTGCATTGCTAAGTCTGCTTACTAGGTAAAAAGCAATATATAGGCAGAAATATATAAATGAAGTACAGAAATAGCTGTAGAATGAATTGAAATAACCTAAATTTGGTTTGAAAATGTTGTTAACATTTTTACTTCACTCAACAACTAGCAAGTAATCAGAACTTTTCAAAACTGAACAATCAAATTAATTTAAATGAAGGACAAACATGATTGCTCGATTATTGCTCTATACAAAATGTGTTAAAATAGACAATAGAAAGTTATTAGATGCTGTCTATTTACAATTATAAGGTGAACATATATAACTTGATAAACATTTCATTTCTACCTTTCCACTATGGTAAGACTTTCTTTCACCTAGAAAGAATACATTAAATGAAATTTGTGTGTTTGTATAAATATGTCTGCATATGATCTACTGTGCAGATTGTTGATAGAAAGAATGATAACAGGCAATGAACGGAAACCAAATTTTTCTAGTATTAAACAGAGGACATTATTATTTTGGATAGTGAAAAATTACATTGACCATTGACAATTAAAGTTCATATTTAAATCATTTACAAAAATGCATTCAAAATTATCAATATTTAACAATATGATAGCAATCACAAATTTATATACATATAGATATACACAGATAAATAACTGTTTACATCAAAAACCCACTTCTATCTTCTACCTCACTTATAATTGATATTTTCCCAATGCATGACTTGTCTATATCCTACAATTAATACAGAATTGCTGTAAATAATTATAAGCTGTTTTCTTGGTCTAGATAAGTTTACAACTGCTAAATACACATTTGTATTTAATGTAGTATAATTTGTGAAAGAAAATCAATTATACTGAAACATCAAAAACTATGAATAAGACACAGAAGCTAGAAAATTGTTACAAATGGAGTAATCATTCAAGAGCCAGTATATTTTTGAGAAGTAACATTATTACCAACACAAAGTTTTTCTATATCATTGCATTTATTTCTTTAATAATGAGAAGCCATAATATCAACTGTCATATGGATACAAAATATTATGCTTTGCATTACATTATTATATCATTTTGAAGTATAGTTAATATAAGTGAGATGTATTTGAAAACTCTAGAGAGGACTTACAATACAAATACACACTATTACCAACCACAAGAGGAAATTAGACAAAAACTGATATAATTAGAGTAAATGAATTTACACTACAATGGGTCAGATGTGATATACCTCAAATTCTTATGCATCACATACATTTAAATCATGTTCTGTGGATAAACTTCTCTTACAGATGACATTCCCATATAATTTTTTTGTCTAGAATTAAATTTAACCACTCAAGAAAGTTATAATGATATTTTATGTAAAACTGTTATGCTTTATTGATTTCCAGCCCTTCAAGTTTATTTAATTGACACACTATAATATTTTATGCATATCAATCACAACAGCTTTATTGACCCTTCTCTTAGAAAGGAAAAGATCAGCAATTTTTTTTCACTTTCTCATATTAAACCCTCCACCTTAAAATATGAAGGATGCATTTAATGATGTAGTTTCAGATATACTTTGAAATAAACTGAGAAGGTGATGGCTGGAAGGTGATGATCTTTGATCATATGCCTGCTCAGTCAAGACTAGCTTGGAGTTAAACTACAAAAACTAAATCAAATTATTTTGAGTCAATAAGAGTACCTCTACATGGTTACTCAACTTGCCAAATGTAGCAGGCAATGCTTCCTCAAATCACCCCTACTGTCTTTAAAAAGGGCACATTAGACAATCAAGATATACAAAAAGACAGGATTGTCATGTCTGAAGTGCCGTTGATCATGAAGTGCTTTTCACAATCATGACTGATTTAGTGTCTTGTAAAGGAGAATAAAAACAACTCTAACAAACTCAGGTGAGAGTCACAATGGAGTACTGCTCCCACACTTTGGAGAATAATGCTGCTCTGTACACAGACATAGTGAATAACATCTAAAGAAAGGCATTTGAATTATAGGTATGAAGCTATCCACAGACACACTCCAAAACAGAGACATGCTGTCTTTTTCCTCTTGCCTTTTCTACCACTACTGCAATGGCCTACTAAAATAACTTTGAAACATCAGATACTTCCTGTTTATAATACATTCCATTTTATTATTTTAGAAACAAGCTTTAACCAGTTTATTTATTTACCATCATAATTAAATTGCATTCAGGTTACCTACTGAAGCAATTTTCTTTCTAAATTCTTGGAGGTTCAATTATTCATGGTATTATCTTTTTATCTGTATCTTTGAAAACTGTAAAGCTTTTACAAATAAGATTACACGGTATAGTTTTTATATATCACTTTAAATTAAAATAGAAATAATTAAATAAACTTGACACTACTGGGACATATAGGTATAAAATATACACAATCATATGTACACACACATGTATTTACACGAACATACTTTCTTTTTCTGTTTTACATTAATTTGATGTATTTCTATGAATAGTATAGGTTTTACTTAGGCAAGTGTTTTTGCAGTTAGATGCTCTTCCCTTGACAAACCAAACAACTGAAAAGTGTGAAAGTAACATCTTTTAAATCAGTTCAAATAAAACTATCAGGGCTATGTGTAGTGCTCAGATTAATCCTTTCTAATATAGGCACAAGACCTGAAATTGGGGGGAAGGGGGCCAGTTGACTACATCGACCCCAGCATTTCACTGGTACTTAATTTACCAGCGTTTCACTGATACTTAAGGATGAAAGGCAAAGTCAACCTCAGCGGGGTGCTCAGAATAATGAGTAAATAATGGTCAGGATAAAACTCATGGCCATGCAGCCACTGATCCAACACCTTTTCTTCAGGGAAATGAATTTTGCCACTACACCTTGTACAATTATTTCAGAGGAGAATACCTAAACCGTTACATGTGTCTCTGAAATAGAGGGTTAGTGTAACATGCTAAAGATAATATGGTTGATGTTCAGTTTGTTCTGATACTGATTTGTATTTGGTACACATTCACAGACAAGGCAAGATACATTTATGATAAGAGAGGATCAATAGTCACAAAAACAATGTTGTTTAAAAGATTATTTGATATGTAGGTTTGTTTTATCTTCTGCTTTTTGTGTTTTCCTTTTAAATATGATAAATTGATAACAATGTTAATGATTTATAGTTGGAAACAATATTTGAGTCTAACTAGAAAGCATATGCATTTCCATAGGCCCAACGTTATGCTACTCAGTAACATCATCTTACGATGTGCTGATGCTCTGTTACTTTAAACTCATGATGAAAGTAAATGTCTCTCAGACTGACAACTATATATTAGATTATATACCAAAACTTAATAATCATTAAAATATACTCAAGACAGTCCTTCTTTGAATCAGAAAAAAAGAAGTTACCAGTGAAACATGATGCATCTTTGGTATTTCTTTATACAGAATCGACTTCAGTATTTTAGTTGTTAATGATGTAGTTTACCTCCAGGTTAGCCCTGATCAAATGTTTCAGCCATAATTATCCCATCTTCTTAGGTAGCAGATAAGATTTAAAAAGTAAGATTTGGCTGATATTTCTACAAGACAGCGACCTTATAGGGGCTCCTTCATTGACTTGTCAAAATTGTAGTCTCTACCATATGCTTACATAGGATTCCAGCTAGTCTGTGGTTTTTAGTTGAAAGCTTTTGGTATATGTGTTGTGGCGCACAAACACATAAATATAAATATATATTCAGAAAAATTGTCCTTGAACTGTATGCTTAAAAGAAATAATGGCATGAAAGCAGTAAGATGGCCTATTCCATAGAAAGGAAACCTTATAATTTATCAAAAATACCGGGAAGGTATTCTTTATAATTTCATATCACATTAACTCTGTATTTTGATGAAATATAAAAGAACAAAGTTAATTATCTCTATTAAACATTCACACTTTCATAGAAATGAAAAAAATGTGCTTCTAAGATATCTCAAGCACTGCTAGAATCACTATATAAAGTTTATTATTGAATTTGGTACAGCTGGTTC
>NC_068984.1:64913780-64914771 GCF_001194135.2 Octopus bimaculoides
CCCCCATGCTTTCTGCATTTGACAGCCAGCTGACTAAAAGTAATGATATTTTGTTTTGTTTATTGATACCATAATCTGCTTGAAACAATGATTAAAATTAGAAGAAAAGCAACAATATTTTAGATTACAGACAGAAGTGTTAAACACTGCACTCTGACAGGCAGTTCTGCACAGTAACATTCGCTTTTAGTCTTGAAGTGAAGAAAACTTTTTTTTTTTTTTTCAACAATGCCTGAATAACTGAAAGATTAGAAAATAATGTAAACAACATGCAGCAATAAAGGAATGATTGAAATTTGTAAATTTAATTTTCCATTTTTTAGGGTTTTTTTTTTCTTCTTTTTGTTCTATTATAAACTGAATTCTCACCTGTAGATGGTGTAGTTCTTGAGTCTGCGGTTGTCTGGTGCTCAGTAAAAAATGTGTATTTGGCTGCAAAACCCTGTCTTTCATCTTTATCATCTGAGTAGAAATCAATATACATGTAGCGCCCACTAGATTTTACAACTTGGGTGTTGTGGACATCACAAAAAATTCCGATAACATTGGCTGATTTGTCGATACCATCATGTACAAGAATGGCATCATAACTTTCATCACAACTGTAATTAGAAAGAAAAATAAAAAAACATATTAAAATAAGGAAAAGCAAAATATTTCACATCATCATTATCATCAACACCATCCTCATTATCATTACTTTATACCTACATTTCCATGCTGGCATGCATGAGATGGATCATTAGAGCCCAAGTAATTCCATATTCAGAGTTCCTGTCCCTATACTATGGTTTGTGCTGTTCAAGATCTAAATCCAGCAGGCAATGTTGCAAAACCTAATGCAGAAAACATAGTGGTTCAGTCTCACTGTATGGTACCTTGGACAAGCACCTTCTACCATAATCTTAGGTTGATCAAAGACTTGCAAAAAGATTTCGTAGAGTAGAACTGATAGAACCTGTCCTATATATATATATATATATATATATAT
>NC_068984.1:64915392-64916527 GCF_001194135.2 Octopus bimaculoides
ATATATATATATATATATATATATATATATATATATATATATATATATACAAACATACATATATACATACATACATACAAACATACATATATACATACATACATACAAACATACTTTATATATGTAATATCATCATCATCATCATCGTTTAACGTCTGCTTTCCATGCTAGCATGGGTTGGACACATGTATATTTATACAAACATGTGTGTGTTTGTGTGTGCATATGTACATGTAAATACCTAAGAGTTTGTAAGAATTTGTGCTTCTTTGAAAGTAGATGAGCAGCAAGCGGTGACAACATTGCCATTCTCCCTATCAACATATCATTCTCTGGCTTTATGTCTTCAATGAAGTCTGTGACAAGATATGCCTTACTTGAAAATCATGGCATAACAACAGGAGTAGTAACAATAGTGATTTCATATTTTGGCACAAGACCAGCAATTTTGGGGTAGGGAGTAAATTGATTACATTGACCCTGGAGTTCAACTGATACTTATTTTATCAATTCCTTAAGAATGAAAGGTAAAGTCGACTTTGGCAGAATTTGAACTCAGAACGCAGAAAGATGGACCAAATGTCACAAAGCATTTTGCCCATTGTGTTAATGTTTCTGGTAGCTCTCTGCCCAACAACAATGCCACTGTAATATATTCATCAAACCCATGCTGACAAACATATATGTGTGTTTATGTAGATATATGAGTGTATGTGTGTATCATCATTTGATGTTCATTTTCCATGCTAGCATGGGTTGGACAGTTTAACAGGAACTGGCAAGTCAAGAGGACTGTGCCAAGCTCTATTGTCTGCTTTGGCATGGTTTCTATGGCTGGATACCTTTTGTAACACCAGCAACTTTTACAGAGTGTACTGGGCACTTTTCACATGACACTGACAAAATCTTTTGCTCAACTGGGGAGTGAGGTAGTATTGAAGGAAGTGGCTTTGTGCCAGTGGATGAGGGGTTGAAAAGTACAATAAAGAGATAGAAATAGGTTTTTGCTGTAAATGAGATACATGGATACCCCAGTTAGAAAATAAAAGAGAGAGAGAGAGTGCAAGAGATTGTGGAGATATACTAGAGCGTGTATCTGTATTTGTTTGTTCACCAAATCTCATTGATGAAATAT
>NC_068984.1:64916710-64918943 GCF_001194135.2 Octopus bimaculoides
ATGGTGGAGATATATGAGAGTCTGTATCTGTATTTGTTCCCAGATTTTACTGATGAAGCATTGGTCAACTTGAGTCTATGGCAGAAAATACTTTCCTACAGTGCTACACAATGGAATTGAATCAGAACCACATGGTTGTAAAGTAAATTTGTTAGCCATGCACTGAAGTAGCTGAAGAAGGTATTTATAGTAAGGTATGTCAGGCTGAGATATACTATAAATAGTATGGTAATAATAATGTGCAGAGTTGGTAAAAAGGCAAAATAAATAAATAAATAAATAAAAAATAAATCAGCATCTTTTTAAAGAATTCCTAATGGATATTGGCAATGCATTCCATATTTTGGAATCATTTATATACTTCTTTTTCCCGTGATTATTGTTAACTGGTACTGAATAATGATGGGCACTAATACTGCAAGAACATTGGAAGAGATCAATAAAATCAGAGAAAGAGAGAGGGGGGGGGAAGCCACAATATTACTGTCTTTGTAGATGAAGGCCTGAGTTTTCCACAATTACACACTCCTATATTGGTAGTCAATATAGATTGACTAATGTAGAAGATGTGAGAACTCTGTGAAAGGGAATACTATCAAAAACACAAGTGCAATTGTTGTTTTTTTAATTTCCCTGAGTTCTTTCAATCTCAAGAGGAAGATGGGGAAAATTAAAGAGACACATGAGATAATTTTGGAAATGAAAGCTCTGAACTTTGGTTGTATGAACTGTAAGAAATTTCCGGATTTTTTGGAGAGGGACTGATAAGTGATTGATTTCTGGTTCATATGCAGGCTAATTGTTAACAACATTTCTAATTTAACACTAAGGCTTTTGACCTTATGAAAGAGAGTTTATTTGAAATAGTCCAGTTGAATGATATGACTTTTTCATTTATTAATTTTGTTTTACATTTAACTTGACTGTAGTTTTGCAACAGGTTAGGTGACAAAATAATTTAATCCAAACACTAATTCGCTTTTTTAAGATTCTTTATCATTTTTAAAAGAGTATGAAAGTGTAGATTCAAAAATTTGTCCTTGAAAGTGAAAGGGAGATATCCCTATTCAATTTCTGCAGGGTTATAATGTTTTAATGTAATTAACATTTGGTTTAATATTGTCTAAGATAACTTGAATAAATTTTATATGGAGGATTAATTAATTGAAAATAAAATCAATTTAATAATCATAGATAGGAATAGATTTTGAGATTCTAAAATATATATAAAAAATGCAAAAAATAAAACAATCTACACTGAACAGTAATTATATATAGACAATATATTTTAAGAGTCAGAACCACAATATTAGGGAAACATTTCAGTTCGTATCAACAAACTCATGGACACTGGTTTGAAGTATCATCATCAAGGAAATGGGTATGTGCATTAGTAAGAAATCAATAATATAGACTGGATTACATGTTTTGTTGTCATGTAAGAGTATTTTATACTGAAGTTTAAATATTTAATGTTGATAGACAAGAAATAGGAAATAGTCAGTGTAAGAACATATTCTCATCTCTTGCACACAAACACCAAAATATACACATCACACACACACACACACACACACACACACACCTTAAGATCAGACTTTATGACTTCACTTTATCTCATGTCTTCTTAGGTCCTCATTTTCTTCAAAGGCTGCATCTACTTCAAATACTTGGCACTGACATCCTTCACATGCATCACACAATTGCAATAGGGCAGTCTTCTCTCTCACATACTACATCTGATTCCTCTTCTATAGAGCTTTTCTCTTAAATAATTTATGGATGACATATCCTGTAGAGCATGCTTGATTCCCTTTTTTTTCTGGCATTCATAAATCTCCTGCTTCCAAGGTCTGTATGTTGCTATCATACAGCTTTGCACTTCAAACATAAAAAAATCATGCATTCTGCTCAATTACTTAAAAAAAAGGAAAAATACCCTTTGTGAACATCCTATTCTTATTCTGGATTCAATGTTTGGAACATCCACCTTCTTTGCTAATAAGATCATACAAGCAACAAAAGATATCAACTACTTCTTAGGAATTTTCCAAGTATTTGAGCAATTGTTTTATGTCACAAATTACAAACATGCATCTGTCTCATACAAAGTTTAACTTCTCTGCTAATCTTTCTACAATCCTCCAACAGCACTTGTATACACATAATAATTTATCCAGTGTATACCAGAATCTTGTCTGCTTTCCTACTTTAGCATATATATATATATATA
>NC_068984.1:64919007-64921073 GCF_001194135.2 Octopus bimaculoides
TATATATTAATCAAAGTGTACAGTATTGTATATATCTATTACAGCTGATCTTAGCAATTGGTTTCACACAAGGGGTTCAATGGAGTGTTAGGTAAACAGTCCAATTATGCAACCATGTGTTCCTCAGAGGCAGCCATTATGGAATGAAATATGGTGACTGCTCTCTATTGTTGGGGGTGAATAGACACATCCAGTTAGTGGTTGCTGTGAAAATGATGATGAAACAAATCAAGCATGAGATTAATGTATATTCTTCTTTTAAACAAGAATATTATTGACAGTGACTGTAAGGTTTCAGCCATTTAAGCCATCATTGGACTGTGAGACACTGAAGTTAATTCTAGCTTTATATAGTCTCTATTGCGTTAAAATCTATCTAGGTTTGAGGAAAGTGGAAATTAGGTTTTAGGATAGGTTGTTATGAAGAGGTGCTTTGAAGAAATGTTTATTGATTAAACTTGGGGTTATATTATTGGTTAGAATTTATTTATGTATGTTGAACTTTGTAAGCAGGTGTGAATATTTAGATGTAACCCTTTTGGTAGGTAGGTACAGGATATGTCAGTAATTTTTACTTATTTTTGCCTTTATTAGATTCAATCCTTTGCTTTGACAACGTAAAGGTCAAGAGTTTAAAGTTTAGTCCAGTATTTCAGAACTTAAAATTTTTATACAAAATAGTTTTTAGAGATTCACAAAAGAATGTAAGTAGGTGATACGTTTGAGTGGGTCAGTTTCTGTACTTGTTGTTGATATTATTTAGGGTATTTCCAGTTTTTATTTGGAGAGTAGGGGTTATTAGTTGGGTATATCATAATGCTGCTGATATAGAAATAGTAGTTGATGTTGTGTTTGCAGTTATGTTTGAACTGTATACAATATTTCTGGAGAGAGTTTCCTTCTAGAGGGCAGGTTGAAGGTGTTCACCAATTTCAATTGCTATTTTGTGAGTGGTTAAGCTTTTCATTCCTATATATATATAAACTATACACACATATATATATATACACACACATATATAACTATATATGCACACACACAGAATTTATATCCAGTTAAACAAAGAAAAGAAAATGGAGATAAGGAAGTTAATTATTTATTATTAACAAATTGGTCATCTTCGCTTCTTACAGCCGTTTCAATTAATACTCAATAATTTAATTACGAATTTGTACATTAAATTTGCATTTATATGATATGAGCATAATTTCATTGGAGAAAAAAAAAGCGATGTAACTTCGGATGTTACATGTGGACCTATCCACATATAACAAAGGTCTACATAACATCCCAAGGTACATTTCTTTTTTTCCTCTGATGAAGTAATGCTCATGTCACAAATGCAAATTTAATGTAGAAAGTTGGAATTAAATTATTGAGTATTAATTGAAACAGCTGTAAGAATCGAAGACGACCATAGTCATCATCATTGTTAATAGTCTCCCTTCAGTGCTAGCTTGGGTGGGATGGTTTCACAAGAGCTGGCCAGGCAGAAGCCTGCACCAGACTTCTGTGACTGTTTTGGCAGGATTTTTACAGTTGAATGCCCTTCCTAACACCGACCACTCAGTAGAGTAGACTTAATGCTTTTTACGTAACACAAGCACAGGCAGGTTCAATAATACTTTTTATATGACACAAGCACAGGTGAGGTCAGTTTTGGCAAGGTTTTTACGGCTGGATGCCCTTCCAAACACCAACCACTTTACACTGTGGATTGGATGCTTTTAAATGGCACCTACATTGAAAAGGTCACCAAATACTTCCAAGACAAAAAAAAATTTGAAGAGGGGAGGGGCATTGCAGGAGGTGATCTTGTGTTGGATGATTAAAGGTTATTGTGAGACAGATACAGGTATCTTGCTGTAGAGGGAGTACAAGTTTACGATAATTGTTAACTTACAATAATTGTTAATCTCCATTTTTTCCTTCTTTTAAATATTATATGCATAATATATACTTACTGTTTAAAGGGAATTTCCTTCCCCAGCAATAATAGGTATTGAACTAGTATTTCTTTGGATGCAACCATCCCTTCAAAAGGTTAACATATCCTCTAATCAAAT
>NC_068984.1:64921545-64924045 GCF_001194135.2 Octopus bimaculoides
GGAACTAATGGAATTTTATTTTATGATTGTTCCATGCAAAATAGAAAATAATTTGAAACTGATTTCAATACAATGTAAAGTGAGTGATTTGATCATAAGGGAAGAAGACAACCCTTTCTGACAATATTTACTTATAGTTTCCTTGAAGAATAATTTCCTATTTTCTGTAGAAATTAATCCTAGCATATAAATGAAAATCAAAATATAGAAATACAATGTGTGTGTGTGTGTGTGTTTATATATGTGTGTGAACAGATGGCCAACTGGAAGAGTCACTGGAGCATTGGATAGATTGCTTTGCTGTAATTGTTTCAGCTCCTTGTGCTCTTAGCCCAAATCCTGGTGAGATCAGCAGTGCCTTTCCTCCTTTTAGAGTCAATAAATAAATTGGCAGTCCTATACTGGAGTCAGTTCTTTTTGTTCTCTCTTTCTTTTTGTATGTCTCATTCTCTCCTTTAAGAAGAAAATGATTATGATCAGACCTGAAGAAGGAAGGGCTCCACCAGGTCTAAACTGTCTAAGATATGTTGTATGCTATGACAGTGTTTCTATAAATCCTGTAAGAAGTTATATATAGGTATATGTGTATGTATAAATAAATAAGCACATACACATAAACTAATATAAATCTCTCTCACTCTTTCTCTCTGTATGTATGAATATATGTAAGGTAGCAAGCTGTCAGAATTATTAGCATGCTGGATAAAATGCTTAGTGGCATTTTATCTGTTTTTATATTTTGAGTTCAAACTCTATCAAGGTCGACTTTGCTTTTTATTCATTAGGGAGTCAATAAAATAAGTGCCAGTAGAGCACTAGGGTCGATGTAATCAACTTACCCACTCCTCCCAAATTACTGATCTTATGCCAAAATTTGAAACCATTATGTCTGTATGTATGTATGTATGTACATATACACACAGTGGCATGAAGCAAAAAAATATTGAAGAAAGACAGAAACAAATTCTTTATTTTTATGCCATAACAACCACATGAGAGAAAGAGAGAGAAAGAGTGAAGTGGGGGAAAAGCATAAATTACCATTAGCACATAGTTCTAATATGAGACTTAACTGTGACTTCCACTTTTTTACCACATGAGGAAGTTGCTTACCACCAGTGAATTCTTTATATAGGAAACCTGTTGAAGAGTTTCATTTCTTGGAAGACTCCCACATGAGTGGAGAACATTGACTAAGCAGGGAGGCAATCTATGAACAACTGATGTACCAACACAATTTCTTTGCTTGTTGTTTGTTTTTCTAAGCTTTGACTAAAGCATATTAATATTGAAATATCAATTTGTTGCTACAGATCAATTTATTGGGAAGATGGGTTTGCTAAATTGTGTTAACTGAACTGGTACTGCATGGATTTCTTTCATCCATAGACATATGCATTCAGATACAATTGATCAGTACCACATGTATATATATAAATGCATATTGATATACACACGCAGATACATTTATTAATGTATGTAACATAAAGATTGACATAAATTGCAGAAAACATTTTCCAAAGAAGGAAATATTTTCCCTTATAAGAAATGGAATGAAAAAATAATTTCATAGAAATAATTATCATTTTCTAAAGAGATATATATACTTTAATGAAAACATTTTGCTGTTATATTTTCATGTACAAAGAAAACTTAATGATGTTGAGAGTAATAGTAGTAGTAGTAGTAGTAGTAGTAGTAGTAGTAGTAGTAGTAATAATAATAACCCTGATGCAGTACCAGGCAATGGCTCTCATGGCTTCTGATCTTAACTGATTGGAAGTGTTATCATGTATGTTGTCTTGTCTTGGTATAAAAGATGGTCAGTTGTTTGACCTTAACCAGTTGAGTATGTCCCTTAGTGGCTGACAATACGTGCATCCCTGATCATGAGCAGAAGTAGCAGAGGAGCATCATAGCCATGTGTTAAGAGGAATTCTTTGCAGTTTGAATAATTCACCTTTGGAAACTTGGGTGTTTCATTCAACATCCCTAAACAATCTTTATTGAAGGACCTTGTGAGTGAGATGTTTTCTTGACCTGAAGAAAAGTCTAACTGGGCCCCACCTGCAAAATTCCTATTTTGTTTTACATGCATTAACCTATTAGGTTAACATTTTTAGAGAAAGAAACCTGTTTCTTGCAATACATACATCTGAAACAAAGTTTTTTCAGGGGCTCATAAGATACTATTGCACACACCCAATTTATTATTTTGTTGTATGGACCTCCTAAAATCTTATATGGACCTTGAGGGGCCGTATGGATCCCAGCTTAGAACGGCTAATTTATTTCCAGAAGTAAAATTCACAATACTTCAGTTAAGGGATCTTTACTTCCACAATTCACCATTCCTAGTAACCAGACAGTTTTTACAAAACCATACCTGATCAACAGAACTTGGATTTCACTTTGGAAGAAGAAGGAAAAAATGAACAATTTTGATCTTGAACTTGAATGTATTGTGTTCTGTGGAATGATACTCTCTGGTTTGGGAGTA
>NC_068984.1:64926545-64928191 GCF_001194135.2 Octopus bimaculoides
TATATATATATATATATATATATATATATATGCTTCATTATATGCAAAAACTAATTTCATGCAAATAATCCATCCTTCTGATTCCTTATCTATTTTCTTTCATTTCCTGGAAGTTAACTGTATGCAAATACAAACACATTTACATCAATGAACACACACACACACAGACATATACATATTCACAGAAATCATTGCATATTTCATCTCTGTATATATTATTGCATTCATTATACACACACACACACACACATACATACACACACACACACACACACACACACATCGCACATACATGTATACTTGTGCACATATATCCATTCTTATCTTATTGTTACTTATGCTTCTCTCTTCTTTTTTTTCCCCAAAGCAGTTTCACATTTGGTGTGAAATACTGCTGGTAAATGCTTTATTCCATCTTTAGCAATACATTCATAAAATATATATTATCAGTTTTTATAGAATATGGTACATTCATTGAACTTATTCTTCAAAATATAACTTTCCTTTTAACTTATTTCATCTGCAGTAGCTATGGTTTTCCATCAGCATGAAAGTAAGCATCCTAATAAATACAAATATTATGAGTTTGTATACGCACATCCATGAACATACATACATATGCACATGGTGTATATATTTTGTATTGATATATATACATATTCCGATATATTTATGCAGTTATATATTTATCTATCTATATCTATATATATATATACACACACACACACACACATTTATTTACATATCTATATCTCTCTCTATATATGTATACATTATATATATACATGTCTGTTATATACATATACATATGCTGTGTGTGTATCATCATCATCATCATCATCGTTTAACGTCCGCTTTCCATGCTAGCATGGGTTGGACGATTTGACTGAGGACTGGTGAAACCGGATGGCAACACCAGGCTCCAATCTAAATTTGGCAGAGTTTCTACAGTTGGATGCCCTTCCTAACGCCAACCACTCAGAGAGTGTATATATATCTATATACTGTGTGTGGGTGTGTATATATATATATATATATATATATATATATATATATATATATACAGGGTGCGATGGGTAAATTGCTGAGGAGGTAATGCTGCCCTGGGTCAAGAAGATGGCTGCTGAAAACCCTATGTCTAGCAACAGGACTTTGCACCATGCCACACAAGCAAGAAAACCCAGTCATGGCTGTCAGACATTTTCTGCAAGCACATATCCTCTAACATCTATTCACCAAACTCTACAAACTGCAACCCCCTTGATTATTATGTGTGGAGTGCAGTTGAGCAAGAGGCCAACAAAACTCCTTGTAACACCAAAGGTGAACTGAAAGCAAGGATAATGGTAGCATTCATCAACTTAAGAAGATTGTCCAAAGAGTTCCAGGAAATTCCGAAGTAGTCGAGAGGGTGTGATTGAAGCCAATGGCGATTTTATTTAAGAAATTTCCTCTTTAGTTTTTCAAGATATTTCTATGTAGTTTTGTTAAACATATTTATTAAAATGAGATGTCAGTGTCATTTTCATTTTTACATAATTTAGATGACAGTTTATTCACCACACCCTATATATATAAACACACACATGTATAATATATATATATATACTATATATATGTATATTATATATATACTGTATATATAC
>NC_068984.1:64928201-64938155 GCF_001194135.2 Octopus bimaculoides
ATATATATATATCATCATGGTACTCCATCGGTTATAACGACAAAGGTTCCAGTTGATCTGATCAACAGAACAGCCTGGTCGTGAAATTAATGTGCAGGTGGCTGAGCACTTCTCAGACCGTAACATATTTCTTGGGGAGATTCAGAGTGACACGGGAATCGAAACTGCGATCCTACAACCATGAGTCCTCTGCCCTAACCACTGGGGCATTGCGCATATATATATATATATATATATTAGATTGGAGCCTGGTGTTGCCATCCGGTTTCACCAGTCCTCAGTCAAATCGTCCAACCCATGCTAGCATGGAAAGCGGACGTTAAACGATGATGATGATGATGATGATGATGATTAATAAATTTCAGGGTAGCAAAATTATTTAGAAATTTTTTGCTACCAGTGGTCTAGTGTGAAGAAAACAACTAGTCAATAGACTATATATTATTCATATAAATACAGTGTACATCTAAACACATAAGAGATGGCCATAATAGGACATCTAACCCGCTAGAAAGAATAGTTAAAATCCAGACCACTATTAGGGGTAATTCCACAAGGAATGTAAAATAAAAACATTTACCATCTATTTCCTGTACCATGGTATCAAGCTGTCTTAAGCAAATAAAATAATTTGCTAGGTGCAGCTATCATCAGCAGGAAAGCCAAGATTTACATATAAATACGAAGCAATACAGAACATGTCTCATGCTTACATGTTATTATTTTTCAAATCCACCACGCAAGTGCATTTTTTTTTTATCAGCAGCAAATAGAAAAAAATGCCAGTTTTCTTCCAAAATTAGCCCAAAAATCATTATTAATCAATTTCAGGGTAGCAAAAAATTATTAAGAAATTTTTTGCTACCAGTGGTCTAGTGTGAAGAAAACCACTAGTCAATATTTGCTGCCGATAAAAAACTGCGCATCCACGGTGTATTTGAAAAATTATAACATGTAAGCATGAGGCATGTTCTGAATCACGAATACATGTATATAAAGAACATAATTGTATATTTCTCTCACACATGCATTTTGGGATGGAGAGGAACTTTCCAAATCACAAACAAACATTTAGAGAGAGAGAGAGAGAGAGAGAGAGATAGAAAGGGGAAATGATGACCAAAGTGAAACAAAGACAGGAATAATAATGAAAGAGGATCATCAATAGTTTTTAAAAATCTATTCTAGTAAGCTACATGACTTACAGTAAGACAAGTAAAAGTTATTTTTAAATATAGTGATTGCTTGATCATAGATTTGAACCATGTATTAGCTGACACACTGTTTCTTTGAGCAAGCACACTATTTCACACTTCAGATGAAAATGAGTATATGTAGAGTGGGACTCTTGCAGCACAGTGAGCTTATTTACTTTTATTTTTTTATATAAGTTTTATTGCAAACTTGATGGGATTGGGATATTCTTGGCATATTACATATCCAACTTTCCTATTTTTTTCTCCCTGTGTTTGTGTGTTGGTAGTTCTGAAAACATTGCAAGTAAAATACCTACATTTTCCAATACCTGATAAGTCTAAGCAAAGCTACACTCAAATAAATCTGAGAACAAAAGAGTTTTGATCGCAACAGAATATGAAAGTCTTCTTACCAGAAACTATCAAATACATATAATGAAAGTTACTGCAGTACACACGGAGCAGTGAAAATGCTTTCAAATCGCATTATTGGTAGTTGCTCAGTTTTAACCAAAAGTGAATATACGTAGAGTCATAACAGATTTGAAGCTTTCATTCATAGGAAATTATGCTAGTATTATGAAATACCCACAGACAAGAGAAGGTATGAAAACATGCTACAAAAGTCTCAGAGCATGATAAAGAGACCATACTCTGAGACATGACAATTCATACAAATAGGCAGATTAACATAAATCAACCAGATGTTATTGCCAAAAACCATCATGAAAAGAAATACCTCCTAATCAATGTATGCATTTCAAAAGAAAACAATATCTAAAGAAAAGGAAGAAACTATCCAGATATAAATATCTGGAAATAGAGATAACTAGAATGCGTGGATTCAAAGACAAAAACAATCACCTTAATAATGAGAACCTATGAATTATAAAAAAAAAATGAAAAAAGACATGGACAAATATATACCAAAACTGTAGGCTGTTGCATATGTGCATACACACACATACAACAACCAAAATTATCTACTAAGCACACACACATAGAGTATTCTTAATACAATAAAAAACAAAACATATCACTGCATGTAACCAAGTCACACAGTGCTGCTTTTGGTTGTGCAGTAAAAATATGTAATAAAATAAGACTGATAGAATAAATAAATAACCATAGAAAATAAAAGTATTGATTTGAATATTAATAATTTTATAAATAACAAAGTGACTTGAATCGGAAAGACACTGATTTTGCACACACATACATACTAGTAAATATGTGTCACACAAACATAATTCTAACATAGATACATTCTTACACCATAACAGTATTTATAGATTTAAAGAAAGAAGCTAAAAGAATACTGCTAGTATTTTAATAAGCAATCTACACATATGCTAAAGCATAGAGTAAAACATAAAGCTTAATAGCAGGGGAGGATAAAAAGTGTAAAATGAATGGTGTAATGCTCATGAAAATACTTTGACTTTTCACTGTGAAGGCAATGTTATGGTGTTACATTCCCCAATGGAGTTAATGTAGAACATTTCAAATCATATTCTTTTAAGTGATTTTTAATCATGCGCTTTTATTTTTTTCATTTTAAAATAGTTTAGATGAGACTACAGAGCTGGTCAAATGCACTTGTCAAAGTAAATATGTTATAAATGAGTTCTCATCTGAGAATCAACCATATTGCCAATAAAGTGTGTGTGTGTGTGTGTGTGTGTGTGTGTGGTGAGAAAGGCTGAAAAAGATAGAGGGACAAGGGAATAGAGTTTTAGTTTACATGCATAAACATAGGAGTCATCAATTTACTCTTCTCACAAATATTGTATGTAAATTGTACCACATGCATAAAGAAAATCAGACATTTACAATGATAGCTCTATCATGTACTCTATTTGTAAACAGTATTTTCATATTTTATCCATTCCTTTAAAAAATAAATGTACCATTTACCTTTGTATAACCTTCAGAAACATACATAATTTAAACTGGCCTATATGAAACTGCAGTATATAATGCTATCATTGTTCAGATCCCATTCAAACTGCTCAAGACTTTTGTATGTTGAATATTTTGTTTTAAATTTTCATTAATCATAGTAATATAAAGCTATTTGAAAATAAAAATTTGAATATATTTCCAAAAATATTTTTTTAAAAATGATTTAAGGAGAAATAATAGACAGAAACATACTGGGTTACTGATTTTCTTTTAGTTATATTTAGTACTCAACTTTGTTTTGTTATTAATTGCTCTAAATCAGAAGTAGGGAGTCTCACTACCATAAGCAAAATTTCATTTACATCAAAGTTATTCTAGTAAGTTATTCTAGTGACTTACAGTAAGAGAAGAAAAAGTTATTTTTAAATATGGTAACTGTTAGATCATAGATTCAAGTCATGTATTAAGTGACACTTTATTTATTTGAGCAAGCACACCATTTCACATTTCAGATGAAGATGAGTACAAGAGGCAGTTGGAAACCAATTTAAAACCAATTAGTGACTAAGTTTCTAAAAACCTATATGGTTAAAGCCTCAGCAGAAACTGCATATTTATGAATTTAGAAAATTAAAGAATAATTATTTTTCATAGTGCACATTATTATCCCACAAGTTCTTATGTATCTTCAATTAACCCCTAGTACAAAAATGATTTCCACCCTTGTTCTAAATTAAATACAAATTGACCTGTTGTCTAAAAATTAATAAAAGTACTCTACTTTGATTCTGTTACATTAAGTAATTAAAAAACATATATGAAGAAGAATTAAATTTCTTAAGACTTAGGAAGGAAGAGAGAAAGTGATATAGTGTTAAAGATAACAACTGAAAACAGATAAAGAAGAGATACATAATGCATCAAGAACAGTTGGAATGCTACCAGCAAGAACTCAGACAGAGAGTAGGATATTAATAGTAGGAGACATATATATACGTTGGACCAAAAGAAAGCAAACCAATTAACTTGACAGTCTCTGTCTGGATAAGGTCATAAGATGCAATGTAGTTGAACAGTTGTTTAAGCCATTTGAACCATGACTTTCACTTGAATATATGTTTATTGTGTGTGTATAATATATATATATATATATATATATATATATATATACACATACATATGCACATACACACACACAAGAAAAGAAGGATAGCTTATTACATTGCAAAGGAGAAAATTGAAAAACCTTTATATATCTCATGCACAAAGGCCCATACATACCATTACATGTACATATATACATAAACCCCCCTTACAAACACATGCACACACACACATACATACATCTTTACATACACAACTCTTAGGGGGCTAATTAAACTGAATTAAACTAAATTGCTTATTGATTGTTGATATGAACCTAGGATACATAAGCAGTAAAAGTTGCTTTTCTCTTTGAAATTTTGTACAGAATTTGCTAAATGAAACAACACACACACACACACATACACACATTCACACACATGCACACACACACACAGCAATAGTATTATATTAACGTCTCCTGGCACCCCATCATGGTGTTTAGCTTTCAAAGCATTAGTAACCTAATACAAATAGCATCTTAAGTAGATACAGCTTAGTATTAGTTTCTAGCCATTGAAACAAGGTTTTAAAACTCATTAAACAAAATGAAACATCTCTTACAAAACAAATGAGAATCAAAATAAAACACAGTTTAATGTTTTAACTCCTAAAATTTGAAAAGGAATCAAAACATTGATGTACATTTTTCATGTTATAGATGTTCAATAGGTCTACAGAGAAAATTTGCCAATGTTTTAGGAGAAAATGCTTTACAGGTGGCTAGTTTCTCTCATTCTAGCTACTTAATAATGGCTTCTAACATAAAGCTGAAAACTTCAAATACAGATATGCAATGAGAAGGTGTGATTAACATACTTTCCAAAGTGTATTTGCAAAATAATTTACAGAATTCTGGAACATGATTAAAAACCAAGTCACAGGCACAGTTCTTTAGAAACGAATTACAGTCTTTTGGTATTCACCATAATAATTACATTATATTGAAGTAAAACTTATACAAAAGTTTTGGTTAAGACATACAGAATAATGCAAATTCATGAATGGTATAATGCAACACCTGATATGAAATTAGAATTTAGACTCAATTTGCTCTATTACTGCAAAGTAGCAACCTCTTAGAGATTTTTCCTATCAACTAAATATTGCTAACATATTTACTTTGTCTTATAATAAAAGCAGCTTTCATAAAATGAAATAATAAATCCAGAGATAATCTGGATTTAGTCCACAGCAACAAAAGAAGTGATATCCAGATAATTAATTTTCAACTAAGACACATAAAGCAATGAAAACAATAAACAAAGTACAAAGCCACTGTAATTAACATTGTAATTAACAAGGTTTTTTGTGTAATTCTTTTTCTTCATTCATTTCTACTTCCTACTGTTTTGATGAAGGATCCTCTCCAAAACGTTATCTTCCTTTCTCATCAACAAATCTAATTACAATGACCACTTTTTTTCATTGTTGTTTTGTCTTCATCATATATTTATTTAGTTATTTGTACAATACTTGGATAATAATTTTTGCAATATCAATTAGCATACATAGTTTTGATTGCTGCTAAATATCTGATTTACTAACTTGAAAAAACTTTACTACATCACCAACATTTGAACACTAATGTATTGTGTTTTACACAAAAATTTTCAGCAGGTTACTTCCTAGCAGTTTTGTTTCTTAAGGAATTTACAACCTGTGGCAACTAAACATAGGATATCAACATTTATTGTTAGTTGAGTTAATTCTTTATCAGGAAGGGAAAGTTATCAAAATGATAGAAGATTTTTTATTGCTTTTCTGCAATATTTGTTTTTATCTCTGTAACTGCTGGAAATAAACAATATTTGTTTTTTCTTCCTATCTTTACAACAAATAAAGTAAAGTTTCATCTGAACCCCTAGAGTATCAACAGCAAACAGTATCATTAGCAAAATCTTATCTCTTACATATATTTGTATTTCATTCCAATTGTGAATTCATTGTTTTTTATTTCAATTTTATTTTACTTGTGTGCAAGTATGTATGTGAGTGTGTGTGTGTATGTGCAAGTGTGTGTGTGTGTGTGTGTGCATGCATGTGTGTGTGTGTGTGTGTGCTTTTTATAAAATAGCTTCTCTCATATTGTATTTTTTTTATGCAAAGTCTCTAAATTGGCACTTAACATGCACAGAAATAAACAATACACATGTGCACAAAGGCATCAAATAACTTGATGCTTCTACAACTAAATGCCACATGAAATGGTTAACCAGAGATGCAATTTCAAAAGACAACCTAAGTTATAGTCTGGAATTTGTATCAAGTTTCTCTTCATTAAACCATTAATATAAAATTACTGAACAATTAACCAGAATGTCATTGCTTCAAGAGTTACTCTCACTGTAGGTATACTTCTAAAATAAATGTGTGTATATATATATATATATATATATATATATATATATATATATATATATATATATACACACATACTGTGTACATACATCAATGACTGATGCATCTGGACACATCTTCAGTGATGTGTAGTGGGTGCTTTTACGTGCCACCAACACGAGGGCTAGTCAGGTGGTACTGGCAACAGCCACGCTTAAATAGTATTTTCCACGCACCACTGGCACAAGTACCAGTAAGGCAATGCTGGTAATGATCATGCTCGAATGGTACCTTTCACGTGCCACCAGCACAGGAGTTACGCAGCAGCCCTGGCCACACGGGGGGGGGGGCACGCAATGGCATATATATATGTGTATATATATATATATAATATATATATATATATAGATAGATAGTTAGATAGATAGATAGATATAAAACTAAGTCTTTTGCATTCTACTTAAATTTCTCTTGAAAAGGCATTGCTCATGCATACATAGGTTTCAGTTTTTCTGTCTCTCACCTCTCTTAGCAGGATTTCAGCAATAACTTTATGCTATTCTAACTCAAAGTCGCTCTCCCTCATTTCTCCAAAACTCATCCATTCCTTCCACCTCTCTCTGGACTCCCCAGACCACCATCAATTCATCGATCATATTTTCTACTCCATTGAGAACTTAATTCACTTCTCTTCCCAGTAAAGTCATCATTGTGCATGTGTGTGTGTGCTCTTTCTCTCTCTCTCACACACACACACACAGACAGTAAGACAGCTAGTGCAGAACCTGAATCCTTTGGTATTCTCAACAACTTTACATCAAATTGTTTCCTCTTCATGCTTTCTAAACTGACACAAACCTCCCAAACACTTACGGTCTTTTTCTTACATCAAAATTTCATCTCTGCACTGGGTCACACGACCACTACCTTGTCATGACTACTCAACATGCAATCACATAATATGTAACATCCCCTTCCTTTCAAACCCTATTGCATTTCAGGTCAGTCAATTGGTTGAAGCTTGACCAGTTTTATATGACATATACCAGGAAGCAATTGTACTTAACTCCTCTAAGACCCCTGTCTGGGGTGCAAAGGATGCTTTCATATATTACATGACTCTCAAGCATTCCTGCTCTTAAAGTACATGGCATGGCCCTTCATTTTCCCCAACCAAACACCATTTACACACAACCTAGATACAACACACTAAACCAACATTAACTTCACAAACAAAGATGTTTAGATCAACCTTTAGTAGAGCCATACCTGTCTTTTTTCAAGAGCCAAAAAGAAAACCCCTTAAATGCTACTCATATAAAAAAACACTACACAGCTTCTAATCATCAGTGGCACACATCTAAAGATCTCAGTCACTCCAAATGTGTGAGCCCTCAGATCCTGTCAAACAATGTAACCCATGCCAGCATGGAAGACAGTTAAATGCTGATGATAAATATCTAACAGAATTAAATGGCATTTTATTGTATAGACATCATGAAATGCATTATATATATATAGTAATTAAATAAAATTATATTTTATACATGCAGCCAAATACATTTTACTTATATACATGTCTGTATGTGATTTTTAAAGCTGCCAAATGGCGGGGAGGAGAAGCACATAGGAAAATGTATTTGAAATCTGTTTGTTCTGGGGAAGATCTTTTAATCATTTGTGATAAAATTTCCAGACTTTGGACTGGCAAATAATAATATATAATTTGATATAATGTTATGTAATTTTTAACAAATTTATTGAAAGAACAAATATGCAAGTTAACATTGGATTATCTTTTTGGCAAACACAAGAAATGATACTGCTTGTAGGCATAATTATTTGGACAGATAAGTGGTTTTCTTAATGTGTATGCTCTGCTTTTTTGAAGAAAATCTTTCTGAAATATAAAATATCAATAATCTACTCAAAGCTTTTAACATCATTTATTGTTATTTATTTTCACTCACTTTTTGGAAAAGCTTCCATTTATTTTCTAAATAAGAGAAGTGTGAAGACTGCTTCCAAAAAAAGATGCCAGCCCTTTACTCTTAGATACTATTTTCTTGAGATATTTCTTGCTGTTTGTGTTTTATGTAAGCAAGGAAAGAAAACATGTAACTTGCTTAAAAGTGGCTATCTGCCTACTTCTACATTTAAATAGTTCATCAAATTTTCCCTCATTTTACAGCTTTCTTTGTATCTCCTTGTAAAAAGTATTGAAATTATGAAACAAATGAATCAATTTTATATAAGCTACTTGCAGTAGAAACATGTTATTTCACTAGTAATCCTAATGTAAAAATGAAAAAAAACAAACTTTACAAATTAATTTGAATTTTGTGCATAGCTTATTTAATTTTAGACTTTAATATTAGGTTTAAAGGTGCAAAATATATGTAAAACAGCACTTAAGTTTTCTGATGTAGAATCATTCATTGAATCAGTTCACCTAATTGCTGTTAATTCTCTTTCCGTACTGATTTAGTTTTGAAAGAAAATGTCATAATGAATTTACTTAGCTGTCTAAAACTTTATCAGAGCAAACAGTATTCCTGAAAATATTATGCTATGAGACAGATTAAAAATATAACTAAAGACAAAAGAAAAATAAATCACTAAAAGAGCATATAACCACTCAATATAATTTTCTAAATGTATCTATATCTAATGGTAAAAATGTGTATTTCTGACATAGGTAAAAAGTAACATTTTGCTTTATACAAATAAATGAATGATGCAAAAGCAATGCAAATGGTTATCAACAGTGCAGGTAAATATGTGTTCAAAAGTGTTTGACTCGAACCATAAAGGATCTTATGTTGACTTCCTTATCAGTCAAGATGAACATATGTAGAACTAATAAAGAGATTTTGGGATTTGTGAAAAGAAAGATGAAATCTACATTTGAACTCCATTGAATCATCCAAATTAACTTCATTTAACTGAATATTCATACCTAATAAGGAATACAATAAATATCATAATAAAAATCAGATTATAATTATCTTCTCTTTCTTTATTCCAATATCTTTGCTATAATGAATATAGTTAATTTTAAAAATTTGTTCATTAATTCCTGAAGTAATAAATACTTTGCATATTAAATGGGAATAAGCAAAGGAAAGTGTAAACCAAACTATAGTTTTATTATATATTTTTTTAAATTCTAAGTTTCAGTTTATGAACATTAACCTTATGGGTCACAAATTTCCAGTAGACCAAGCACTAGTTCACTGAATTCACTAAATTTCTGAAGGTTTCAAAGATGTATCAAATCTGATGCCAGAAACTTCAGTCACATAGCAATTATTTTGCAATAAATATGCGCACACACACACACACACACACACACACCCACACACCCACA
>NC_068984.1:64938165-64949177 GCF_001194135.2 Octopus bimaculoides
CACACACACACACACACACACACACACACACATGTATGATGGTCTTTTACACAATCTTTGTTTACAAAATATCATGTGCAATGAATTTCTCAACCAGAAGCTATGGTGTTGTGTCATGCAGTGAGATCAAACCTGAAACTGTGGATCTGCAGTTGTGAAGCAATCTCTTTAACCACATAGCCATACCTTGCATGCAGCTATAAACCATATTCTACTAATATCACATGATAAGCGTACCCCTTGGATGCCAGTCAAAGAACAAGATCAATAATTTATATGCTAAGCCTTTATCACAAGGATTTTATGAGTCATAAACATTTAGCATACAGGTACCATGTGGAAATGTATTGCTCTGTGTATGATTTCAATCAGTTACCTACATCATTTATTACTACAATCAATTTGCTAATCTGATTCTATCAAAGTACCAATATAATTTTGTTAGCTTAAGAATAAAATTTTGATACCATAAACACAATTTGCTAGCTAACTTAATTATACATACACACAAATAATGTTATATTCACTAATACATATTCATGAGCATGATAACATATACTATATATCAATATGCTTTTATGAATATACTACAGATAAAGAGACACAGATGAACAGACATAGGCACAGATGGATACAAAGATATTAAAAGTAACCAACAAATAACTAGAATGGGAAATAAATAGGCAGACACTTTAAACAGTTGGATATATTAATAACATTGCTATTATTTGACTGCCTACAAACTGGATTTTTTTAACAGGCAATGCAGTGAATTGCAATAGATGAAAATTGAACTTCTATCATGTGTATTAATTCTTCATTATATTCAATTGCAGAAAAGTAAGTAAGTAGACAGTAGAAAGATAAAAATATATACAAGAAGCGTTAGTAAGGTAGTCTCAGGAATGGGAGGGGAGGTATATTGTTTTGAAAGTAAGGAAGAAAGTGTAGAAAGAAATAATCATACCAACAGAATCAAGGAAAATGAAAACATAACAACAGCAGTAACAACAATAACAATAATCATTGTGCTGATGTTATTCTGTGCCCAGAATGCATGGGATTTAGACAGATGCTGCATGACAGACACTGTACACTATTATGTAGATCAAGTTATTGCTAGTTGCTCTTTCTTAACTCAGCCTGAACAGAATCTTGAATGCATTCAACATGTTTTCCAATACTGCTAGATAGAAATTTACAGCTTCTTTCCTTCTAGGTAATAGTTGTTTCTGTCATTCTACAGCTGTACAATGATTCTTTTTTCTTGGGAAAGACACAGCTGTGTGAAAAATCTAACCTGATTTTTACTAATTGATTTGTTCATTTATTTTTCTTAGTCTGTTCCTTCTTTCTGCTTTTATTATTATCTGACTGCCTGTCTTGTCACACACACACAATCATAAAACATTTTCCCAAATATATCTATCTATATGGATTTAGGAATGTTTATATAAAGCTATACAGTACCAGCCAGTCAATGCTTATATGCATGTACAAAGAAACCACAAAGATAATTCACATGACAGTATCTGAAGATCTGCTTCCCTCAACTAATCTGAGTAAATGTGCACAAAGATACACATAGTTACATATAATAAATAAATAATTCACTTATAGTCAGCATATATGAAAGGTATATTTTTAAATATTTATCAATAATTTTGCACACGCATGTGTGTGTGTGCTTGTATGTATGTGTGTGTGCATGTGTGTGTATGTGCATGTGTGTGTGTGTGTGTGTGTGTGTGTGTGTGTGTGTAAGAACACATGTACATTTTCTTGTGTGTTCTTACATAGTTGAGTGCATGTTAAATTTATTCCTTCAAGCACTTCTCAGTGTATTTCCCCACTGTGTTTCACAAAACATCTAGATATTGAGTATTCTTAATTATACCAAAGCTAATTATGTGAGTATGTAAGCACATGTATATGAATGTGAATCGTATATTGCTTGTGAATAAAGTAAGAAAATTAATTTCAAAATACCATTAGGTTCACAGCAAGCAGCATAGTTACAATATTGCAGAAAATATGAGAATTAATAAAGAGGGGGGGGGGGGAAAGAAAAAGTAATTCAAAATTTGGAGAGAATCTTGTGAATGCAAATTATTATTACACATTAGAGTTAGTATATTGAAGATAACATAAATCGGTGTTAAAACCATTTTCTTATCATAATATTTTATTCTCTTTCAGGTATTATAGATTCACAAGTAAAAAGAAAAAAAAGTAACAGCCAGCAAGAAAGTAAGTGTTATGATGTATTTTAATCAAAATATGAAGATGTGTTTCTGAACTCACAGCTGTTGTTACTGCAGCCATTGCCACTATCTTTATAGTCATCAAGGTCAGCATTGTAGGTATGGCATTAGAATACAAGTCAAAGCTTAATAATTCAAACTTACATTGTTGACGTTGCAAAGATATACTTAATTTCCTTCAACTCTGCTGAAAGTAGGCACTGCTTAACATTTTATAGCTGAATGCTTTGCATTACGAAATACCTCAAATTATATTCTTTCTAGGAGGATTTAGTCAAGTAACTGACTTGACAGTACAAACCAGTCTATACTAAAAGGGAAGTACAAAGAAAGCACAAAGATAGTATTTCTTTGATAGCTGCCTTGTCTTTATGGAAATAATTTTTAAAAAAATGTTTTTGGATCATAAATATTTCTAAATGAGTGCAAATCTACTTTTAAAAGGCATAAAGCATGAAAAGATTTCCATAAAGCTGCCTTAGCAATTTTTCCATTTCACTTTGCTAAACTGAAAACTTTCAGGCCTAAGAATAAAACTGGAACTAACATTGGTTTTATTGGACTGGAATAAAATTCTTAATTAAGTATTCAGCTTCTCCTCAGTTATTACTCTCTTTATTTAGGAATTTTTTTTTTTATTTAACAAAAGGAAAATTAGTAGCCTGTAGCAGTCACTTTCATTTTCACAAAAGCCTGAAGAGATTAATTTCAAAATGAGTTCAATTTTTGTTTTCATACTTTTGTGAACATCAGAAAGTTCCAGCACAAAATCCTTGTCCTTTGACATTAATTTTAAGAATATTTCCTATAGACTCTAAAATAACAGAAAAAAACTGATTTAGAAACTATCAAGACAAAGATGCAAAACTTTTGGCAGTGATACAATGAATGATTTAGATTTAAAATCTCTGAATGTAAACAATAAATATTTCAATATAAGAGAGACTAATTCGTATGAGATTTAGATTAAAATTCTGTGAATGTTAAATAATAAATATTTCAATATGATGAAAGACCAGTTGCATTACTTTAGATTAATGTTTCATTGCTATATATATAACCATTGTTGACTGAATAGCAAAATCTCAGCCTTAAGTTCAGTCAACATTAAAAAAATGACTGAATTTAAGATATTAAAAGCCCTAGAAACATTTCATTAAAAATGCCAACAATATAATATATTTAAAGAAAGTTATATTTCATAAGACTGATAAAGACTGGGAAATAAACTTTCCTAGTGATCTGAATAGGAACAAAGAAGAAACGATATATTAATTTATGGAATCATTTGTTAGCCTACAAGTTTTAAAAACATGGTGACATAAAACTCTAAAGTGCTGAGACCGAGTTAACAAAAATACAAAGACTACAATAGAGAAGTTTGCATATTCTACATTTTTCTTTAAATTTGAAGCTTTCCTTAAGAAATTTTTCTCTCTTTTGCATGTTTATTTTCTTTTTACTATTTAATGCTACTTTTCAAGAAGCTTTACCAAATCAGTTAGATAGTATTCAACATTTTTTTCTTCTTTTGTAATTTATTCTCTGAGAAATGACAATAGGTTTTCTATCTTCTAATGAATTTGACCATTAATAAGCACACTTCTTTTAATTTATCCAGTTGGATTTAAAATAGCTTTCCATGAAAATGCAAGTATGCCTTTCAACTGCTAACATACAATTTTAATATAAAAGTTTTGAACATATTTAAGACTCTTTTCACTTTTAACAATTAAAAATGAATTCTTATTATCATATTTACAAGATAAAATCAAAGACTAGATTTTTTAATTAACTATTGTAATTACAGTAAGAAAATAAGAAATCTTTTGGTGTAAAATAGATTTTAATTAGCTTTCTTAGTTCCAGAAACTTGACTTCTATTACCTCATATTTGCTGATACGAAATTATAATTTGGCAAATACAAATGCAGAATATGCTTTTTAAAATAAAACATAGAAGCTAATGAAAAGAATATGCCTACACATTATATCAAATAGTGCATATAACTATACAAACAAAACAACTATTTTACATATTTAACTCTGGTTATTGATGTCATCTAAATTTATCATTGTATCAGGAGAGATTGAAGGTTTCTACCCCTCCTAAGTCTGCTAATAAGTAAAAGCAACAGCAAAAGGTAGGCAAAGAAAATAAATAACATGATAAACACTGATTGAAAATAAATAAAAAGATGTTGAATGATTTTACTGGAAATGTGTGATTTTTAGTCAATGAAATAATTGCTTGTAATCAAATATTGATTATTATACTTAATGAGAAGAAACACTTAGACATAAAAGAAAATTTTTAAAAATTAAAATAAACAAACAGATGAAAAAGGTTTCAAATGAAGAAAAGAAAAATAAACAGAAACACTAATAATTTTTGATTGCCAAATTGAAACACGTAAGTATTGATAAAAGGAAATTAAAATTTGGAAGAAGTGATTATATACATTGCTGTTCGAGAGAAGAAACTTGGCTTATTTCAGCATAATTTGTATGTGCTGGAACAATATATAATCAGTGACGACCAAGTGTAACACCAATTAATCATCAATTGAGAAAGTGAACAAGGATTAAGAAGTTCTTTTGCAAGCAACTTTTTCTTTGCTTCTTCCTAATTAGAGAATGAATAGATAATGAAAAGATAGAAATCACTCAAATTGTTTCTGGCTTTTTGAGGAAAAGACAAGGAGGTTAAATCTTGCCATAAAACTGATTGTGTTTTTTGTTTTTTCTCTTTCTTTTCTCTCTCTCTCTCTCTCTCTCTCTCTCTCTCTCTCTCTATCTCTCTCTCTTATTATCATTACTATTATAGTTGAGGTATTGCTGCTGAAGTTGTGCACAAAGAAAACATGACAACTTATAAGTGCAGTGCTTTTAATTAGTAAATTGTTTCTTGAAACTAACCACTATTATTTGGGATGCTGAAAAGAACATCAAATTCTCACTTTCACGAAAAGAGAATAGAATATTGATTCCGCCAAATATCTACAAGATAAAGAACTGTTTGCAAGTTTCAATATTTTGGATGAAATGAAGAAACAAGTTGCAAATGAAAGCAGCAAATTATTAAAGTAGATCAAAACCTTGTATTACTACAAAAGAGAAGTGAGTAATAAATGCTACAGACAGTACTGTTCTTTGCATAGGTCACTTGGTTCATTTATTTTTTATTGAAATGTGTTGGTTACTTGTTTCAAATGAGCTAATCATTGGCTTACCATATTTTTGATGGTAATGGTTAGAGTGACAAGGGAACGTAAGGAACTTCATTGCTAAAGCACCAAAATTTAAATACACCAATATAAACTAGTGAGAGATACACAAATGCATTCAGATATACATGTATAATAGGATTCTGCACAGTTTTCATGTAACATATTACACTCAAAAGACATTTGTCAGTCTGAGGCTATGGTTAGAGACCTCATCAGCAATAGGATCAAACTAGAAACCCTGAACTACATGGCTGCTAAGTTAACTCTTTAACCAGAAAGCAATGAGTGCTAAAAAAAAAAACATGCTAGTTGCTTCAGTACCACTAACACTGAGAAACACACTATTGCATGTGTAAACAAGTGTTCCTTGAATAAAAATGAAACCAGAATCTTTTAGTTGATTGTAAATGTACTCTGTTATATTTATTGCAATTCTTATGAGATTAGCAACATCAGTAAAGAGATTTTAAAACAAAAATTGAAACAATATTGTGGGCTGTGAGCTCCATTAATGTTTAAAGACAAAGCATCATTCAAATTCTCCTCCTTGCTATTACATAGTCAGTGTATGTAGGACACTGGCATCACTATCTAAACAAGCTCCCATCATGGTTAACTATCTTCAATGAGTTTGATTGCAACTGATGTCTGTAATTGTAATAAGCCACAATTATTGTCGAATAGATGCCAAATTGAAACTCGTGGTTTGCCAATCCTAAAAGGATCACTTTTTCAAAATATCAGGAACACTGTAATACCATTAGCCTTTGGCTATTGATTGTGTTGGACTGGCATAAGCACATAACTAAGTCAATCATTAAAGCCCAAGATTGGCACTTGTTACAATACATCTTTAATAATTTAATTCTGCCTTATTGACTACTTATAGACACTTCTCACTCATGCACAAAGGAAGCTCTTGAAATAATGTACAGAAAATGTTGGTCAAAAGATAGGTCAACAGAAAGATCAACTCTTTGTTACCAGTTGACAATCACTACTACCTACGGTGGTGGTGGTGGTGGTAGAAGTGATGATGATGATGATTTAAGCATAAGGGCAACAATTTTGAAAGGATTGGGCCAGTCAGTTAAATTGATCCAGTACTTGACTGGTACTTGAATTTATTGATCCCAGAAGGGTGAAAGGCAAAATTGATTTTGAACTCAGGACACAATTAGCCAGAACAGATACATAAGCAATTTCTCCAGTGAAATACTGCTAAACATTTCATCCTAGTGATTCTGCCAGCTCGTCACCTTAATGATGATGATAATAATAATAATAATAATGATAATAATAATAATAATAATAATAATAAAAATAATAAAGATAATTACAACGTTAATGACAGTTACAAAACAACAATTAGTATCTATATCAACATCATCATCATTATTATTATTGTTTACACGTGTGTAGGTGCAACTACAATGAAAATAAGATTGAAGCAATAAACGAAAAAAGAATGAAGAATTTTATGACTGCTCAATCCCAAATAATAAACTTTCCAAAGTTGCTAAGATGATTTAGAAGTCAAGTCAATAATAAAATCATCTACTTCTGGAAGAATTAGTTCATTTGCTTCAAGTAATGCAGAAGTTAAAATTAGGCAATCAACATAAACGTTTACAAGAGAAGGACAGCCAATGACAAAATTAAAACAGAGTAAACCTACAACTCTAATTTGGTTAAAATTGGTAATAATACGAATGATACTGATAGTAATATTAACTAAGACTTTTAGCAATGCAGTTGAGTCAATTTTCTATGCATGACCAGGTTTTTCCATTAATAATATATGAGAAATATATATTGAACGAGTGATTGAGTTTTAATATGAAAAACAAAAAGAACAACTCAACTTCCATAACCATGCACTTTTATTCACCAGGTGCTTTGAGGGTCTATGCTGACACTTCATCACCACAATTTCATCTCACTTTCCAGTTCCACCCTCCCTTCTATAATGTATGTGGTCATGTAGCCCCTTTACAGCAAGAAACCTGTTCAGTTCTAGCCTGTTCTCCCATACTTTAACTTCTTATCTTGTAGCATAAAGTTGCTTGCCTCTCTACTGTAATGTCACTCAGTTAAAGGGGACATTAGTCTTGCAAGTGGCACGATGATCCCACTAGAGCTGATATCATGAATAACATACTCACTACAATCTGTATAGTGGTTGGCATTAGGAAAGGCATCCAGCTATAGAAACCATCCTAATCAATCACTGGAGAACAATGCAGTCCTCAGAATGGTCAAATCCCAAGAAACCATCCAACCCATGTTGGGATTGATGATGATGATGATAATGATGAAGAGGAGGAGTTGATGGTGATGAAGCAATGATTGCGTAGGAATGGTAAAACACAAGACTAAATATTCTTATAATATGTACAGGGTGATTGAAAAGTAACTTCCTATTTTAAAATACTTATGAATTATTTGTTAATTGTAATTTTTACAAAAAAAAGCGGATACGAGAAGAAAGCTTTTAGTTTGAGGCTTTATTTAAAATTTGATATGGGTTCCAAATGTTACCACCAGTTTCTTGAGTCACCCAGGAATTGTATCAATTAATTTCATCAGGAAATCTTGTGGGATGGAAGACATAACGTCTAGTATTCACATTTCAAGTTCTTCTGAAGACTTTGGTTTGGTACAGTTGACTTGTTCCTTTAACCAACCTCAAAGAAATAAGTCACATGGTGTAAAGTCAGGACTACTGGCTGGCTACTCATGCAGACCACAATGATCCATTTATCTCCTAGGGAAGGGGGCATACAGCCATTACAGATTACAAATTAAATTCTCATACTTCAAAAAACAAACAAACAAACAAAAAAAAACACAAAATGTTTAAGAAAAAAAATTACAATTAACAAATAACTTATAAGTATTTTAAAATACAGAGTTACTTTTCAATTACAGTAGTTTGCATTTTACAGTCTTGCTGGGGTAACCGGAGTTAATGAAATAAATATCAGTGGTATGCTGATGTTCAAAGCATCAACTATACACCCTAAGCCTTACATAGCCAGCTCTACAGCTAATAAAGAAATCAGTATTATGCATAATAAGGTTGCATGCTCATAAAGTTTATTTGCTGAAGTTGTATTGCACCATGATGATGGATAATTTGAGTGAAACATGTTTCTAATTAGCAAAATTTTGTTGATAGTCAAAGGGAGAGACACAGCCAAAAAAAAGAAAAGGAGAGAAATAACCGAAGGGTAATCTTACAGAACAAAGTTGACATTATTTCAAACAGTAACATCAAATACATCAAGTTTGAGTATCAGAAGGACCCATTAAATATATATCTACACATACACAGATCAGAAGACTATATTGAAAAGGATAAAATAATAAGCCAACAAAACAAATCCACTTTTGAATAATTTCATAGCACTTTATTTTCTTCTAGCTCTCTCCTAAATTCTTCTATAAAACTGAAACTTATCTATGAAAATGTTAACAAACACAATGAAAAATATGTATGTTTTCAAAATTCTGATAGTTGTTGTATGAGGAAACATTAAAAAAAAATCTATGGAATAATCTAAGAGAATAATCTTAAATAAAATTTGAATAACAAAACAAAATCTATAATGATTAACATGCCCAACTGGATTGGACATTATTGTTAGTTTAATAATAACAATAAAATGCTAAGTGTATAATCAAAGAACTACTATGTAAAATTTATGTGTATGCCCAAAAAGATCTCATATTCTGGATTCATAACCATAAATCTAGTCAACGTTATAGAATGACTTATTTGGAGTAGAATATATATATCCTAAATAAGACAAGAATCATATTTCTTTCTTAGAACAAAATGTGTCACAATAGTAAGGGAAGAAAATTAGCAATGCAGATTATATTATTTACTTCTTTATTATGTGTCTCTAAACTTTTGAATTTCAAGTTGAGCCACTGTCAATATTTTCAAAAATGATCCAATGATATATTTTTCCTTGATCTTTTCTTCAATCAAAAATGACATTATTAAATAAAGAATTCATTATTATTAAAATACAAACAAGTATTTTGTGAGCTGGCAAAATCGTTAGCACGCTGGGAGAAATGTTTAGTAGCATTTCACCTATTGCTATGTTCTGAGTTCAAATTCCACTGAGGTCCTTTAGGGGTTGATAAATTAAGTACCAGTGAAACATTGGAGTTGATATAATCGACTAGTCTCCTCCCACAAAATTTCAGTCCTTGTGCCTATGGTAGAAAGGATTATCATTGTTGTTGTTACTCAGCCTCAGGGCAGCCACGACTGACGGAAGCTATGATTAAAAGTGTTGATCACTCTTTCTTTTGCATATCAGCCACTATTTTATCTAATATATTCTTACTTATTTAGGATGATGGTAGAGTGTGATATAAGGGAGTCTGGGTTACTAATTCTAGCCAGTTAAGTGACTGTACAAAAGCTTCTTCATTGACTTGTGAAAGCTGATGGCAATGTTCGTATTATAAAGAGATATAAGTCATAAATTGTAATATAAAGAGGAAAATGATTGACCCAAAGCTAAAATTTACTTTACTCTTGGTTTCAAAATGTGTACCCTTGTCCTATTTTCTAAACATGCGATATTTTGAAAATATCTGGTTAACATCAATTTCTAAGAATGACACAGTAATTGAATCCAAGTATAAAACATCCTACATTTTCTGATTCAGTAAAAAAGGTTTTCATATAATGAGAAAAAACGACACATTTCTCAATGGGATGTTTCCAGACAAATCAAATTATGATAAGTAAGTGCAGTCATAAGAAGACAACTTGCTGCATACATATCATAAGTTGAATCAAAATGACAGCGAAGCAATCAAGATTGAAATAAGGTATGTTAACTCTTTCTTAACCACTATACACATTGTAGGTTACAAGATTTTCAGCACTTAAGCAAGCTACTCAATCCTCCTCTCTCATGAACACAAATAAGATGTGTAGTAAATGATTGCTTTGTCTATACATTACTGAAACAAACAGTAGAGCAGTATGTTTAATGGATTAGTCAGAATATTTTGGTTGATTAAATAGCTTCTCTTATGACAATGAATGCATGGACGGTGTTATAAAAAAATTGAATCTACCCAGACAAAAGAGAAAGAAAGAAAAAGGGAAAGAAAGAAAAAAGAAAGAAAGAAAACAAGCATTAGCATTTGAGTAATAGTAGATTTCAAAACAGAGGCCTTCTTCACGTGTAGGAGAGGTAATATCTGATTTTCTTCAGAAATTTAATTCGACAATGAAATCTATTAACAATGTTCACTGAAAAACCAGGAAGTTACTACATGAATCTTTACAATCTGGACTGCCATGGATCATTACTATGTAGAAATAAGAGATCATTATCTAAAGTAAACATTATTTTTTCATATCCAGTAATGCATTATCATCATGCAAAGCTGGCTAGCTGATTAACTGGTTGACTGGCACTGGATTTAAGCAGCATTCAATATTCAATCTATAATAAAATCTTTACAATACATATATATA
>NC_068984.1:64949325-64950856 GCF_001194135.2 Octopus bimaculoides
AATGCTATTTTGAATTGATAACCAATAATACCCTTCCTTAAGCTAGAATTTACTGTTTCTTTTAACAAAAAGACTACCAAATCTATTTATTTATTTATTGTAAATGTCTCTAAAAAGCTTAATATTAAAATGTAAACAATGCAACGTCCAAGGTGTATAAAATACGAAAGACTGACAAATGAAAAGAAACAGCATAGTATAATTGGTAAAAATTTTGACTGGAAATGATCATTAGCTCTGCTATACAGTTTTTAAGGACCAATAAACAAAAATTTGAATGCCTACAGCTCTGACAATGGTTTTTCCCAATGAAATTTTAGTTTTGGAATAAGTAGTCTCCAAGTAGCAATTACTGGACATTTTCCCAAAAGAAAGAAATATGCAGTCCTTCATTCATTTCTTTTTCTTCTACACATCATATCACCTAGCTACATCTCATTCCTCTCATTCTTTCCCTCTATTTCTGCTTCCTACCTTCTATCTCTGCTTATTGTCTGTCCCTCCAAATTTCTTTAACTCACCAAATCATTTCCATTATTTTCATCTTTATCTTTGTGAGAAATATTGACTTATGAACTGCAGATGCATCTATATATATTGGCAAATGGCAGTTATTTCAGAGAAAGAGAGAGAGACTAATAAACAAAGCCATACTTTTCATACATTCCACTTGGCAACCTAGAAATGATGAATGGAATAGCTTTGTTAATGGTGTCAACAATGACAATAACAGATGTGGATGTTTATGATGTGTATATCTATATATTATAATAGAACATGTGCATGTGTGTGCGTGCATGTGCGTGCATGTGTGTGTGTGTGTGTGTATCTTCAAATAACCTATGAATGTAAAGTGTATGTTTGCATGTGCATAAAACTTATATAAATGTATCTGTGTTTAGATGTGCATTTATATGAGCAGACACACACACAAACACACACACACACACATGTATACGTATGTGTGAGTTTGTGTGTATAGAGGGAGAGCAAGTTAACCCTATGGAGAGCTCAGATGTTTTGATTACATTTATAAACTCAGAACAAACATTATGTGAGTACATGAATAATTGGAACAGATGAATTTTATTTAGGATTCACAAGCCTTAATACCTTCATGCCTCTGATCCTTATGTTGCAAGACATGCACAAATCGCTTCCTTTCTGCCTCACTCTTAACCAAATATATCTGCTGCCTAGCTGCCCTTCCAGTAATTTGATAATGTCTCCTCTCCCTGCTATCACCTTCCTTCATTTTGCAAGCATGTCTATTAGCCTTTACTACCTTACCAGTCACATCATTATTCCACCACTATGTCACTTTCAGCATGGCTGAGGCTTTGCTCCAGCAATATGTCAGGTTATTTAATAGAAATTCCCTGTTTTCATCTCTTCTGCAGGTCAGTTATTATTTCTTTAAATCTGTTCCCAATTATGGACTACAGAACCTTTTACTTTCTATATCTTCTTTCTCTATATCATTTCAGGTTTCTAAGTCTATCTAGCTCATATATATATATATATATATATA
>NC_068984.1:64951011-64956704 GCF_001194135.2 Octopus bimaculoides
TATGTACGTACATGTATGCATACACATATATGTGCATATATATATTTGTGTGTCTGTGTTTATATATATATATATATATATATATATATTCATATTTATATATATATATAAAACATACATACAAATATATAAACACACACACATATGTGCAAAACATATATAAGATGAAGCTTTATTCATATTATATACTACAGCATTAAACAGAATTAATTTTTAATATACATAGATATCTGTCAATGGTGGTTCAATCTTACTGATTCAATGGAAAAGAGAAATGTGCTTAAGTCATTCAAATATATCATAAGTATGCTGAAGTACACACACACAAACACACACACCATATGCACAAAGTTATGTGTGACAACAAGTGGCACTACGTGCATACACACTCGTTTCAACTTCATGCATCCCCCCAACAAATAGGAAGATTGTTTTAATGCAAAATGTGAGGAGTCGATATAGATGACCTATAGGATCAGAATTTGAGTTCAATACTTACAGATTAATATTCCAGCATTTAGACTTTACTTTGTATTTAACTTCTATTTGTTAGATGAAAATAAGTGGATTAACTATATTATTCCTGCCACTATCATCAATATCTTTTATTTAAAATCCACGTTTTCTATATTAGCTTTTTGAATGGGTATACTATACTACATATCATCATCTTTTAATTCTATACTATTTTTTCAAGTTGTTCTTGCTTTGACTCTAATATAAGTATCCTCTTCCCAATAAGCAATGCACAATATGTTTTTCACCCAACATGTTCCTACAATTCAAATTGCATTATCTCTCCTCAAAACACAAACAATTCTTTTTCTGAGCAGTTACTTTTTCAATATATTTGAGCATGACTTTATTCAAAAATTAATATTACACATTTTGTGGATCATTTTCCTCTGCTATAGAGTGTTATGATTCCTACAAATGTATTTGCTCAAACACTGATAAGTCAAAAAAGATAACTTCAAGACAGTATGTCAATACAATAGGATCGTAATTGTTTCTATGTTTAATTTCATCTTTAGAAATGAAAGATATCTCACCTGAAACTTATCAGTGGGTCACTGGCTCTTTTAACTCTCAAATTACTGATTATATTGAAATCAGTAGATCAGTGGAAGTTGAATGCAACGAAAACATAGCAAAAGGGAGCAACCAACATGTCGCTAATTAAAAGTTGAATTTTATTAATAAATATATTAATAAAATGCTAAAATGTTCTTACTGGTGCAATGAGCTGACACGTTTAAATAAAGAGTAGTAATGCCATGATATTCAAGTATAAATAAAGGTTCAACAATATGCATGTTGAAAGAGAAATCACTAATAGTAAAGTACGCTCTTGCATTTAATATACTGATTTTCATGTGTTCAGATTCTGAATCTTTAATAAATATTAAGTCAGTTTCTTTCCTGCTTCATGTCATATTTGTCCATAGTAGAATACAAGCTATAGAATTTTCTGATCAGATGTTTAACACATGTCATAAGAAACTCGCATTTTGGGCTTCTATTTAATCATTTAATATTTATTTTTCTATTTTATTTAACATATACTTAGCACAATTGATATAAATTTATAGTTATATTTCAATAAACTGAATGTTGGAGACTGTCAACTGTAATTAAACTATTTCTATATCTCAGTGTATAAATTAAATAACTTTCAAATAAGTTATTTGACATGAGCGGAATGTCTAATCACAAAAGTCTGAAGTTTGACTCCTACAATGGGAGGATTTATTCACACTGAAATTATTTGAAATCTGAAAGAAATATTTCTTCATATTTATTAAATACTCAGAATTAATATAAGAGAAAATCAGTATGTTAAGTATTGTATCTGTAGCCAATAGCTGTAAGTAATATATTTTAATATTGTGAGCATAAATACAACATCCAACATCCATTAGAATTATTTGATGTTTTCCTTTCTAAATTGCCTGGAAATTCCCTAAATTGTAAAAAAAGATACTTTGTAATTTGAAACCCATTTTAGAACCAATTACTTGAGTAATGATGATAACTAATGTTCATTGAAAGAGTTTGAGTGAATTAGTTCAAAATTCTAATCAACCAACCTCAAGATCTTAATAAAAAACATTAGAAACCATTTCTTACAGATTCCAATGCCAAATTACTGAGTGAAAGCAATTTAACATATAGCAACAAAACTGTTGATAGTCAACAAAGAACTCCAAAAGTAAACAACGTATTTAAGTTCTGAATTGGCAATTAACAGTAATAACCAACAAAATTATAATTCTACCTGAAATGCTATATTTTATTCTATTTCAATAAAATTGGTTGTAATATGGGTTGTTAATTTTTATTGTAACCAATGTGCTTTTCAAGAGTATTACTATTATAATTTTTAATATTATTTTCATTAGCAGTAGCAACAACAATAACATCAAAAGACTTAGTTGCAATGTAATTATTGTAATTATGTACTTGATGTTAAAGTAATACATTAAAAATTAAAAGATATTTTCAACAGGTGACATTTTGTCTTGTGTAATTTAAAAATTTAGCAAAATAAACATTTAGGACATTTTTTAAAAAACTTTTCTATTAGTTTTATTATTCTATAATATCTATTATGATAATTTAGTTTACGAAAAATGTATAACTAAAAATATCAAAAATAAAAAATAAAATAAAGATATAATTGATGAAACCAAAATTTTGTTGATATAAGGGAAAAAAATTTGGTTGATGAAAAGATAGTATCAAAATGTCGTAAGCTATTACAAACCCATTAGTTTTGCTGAAGAACACTAATGTGTGTTTTTATGAGTTAAACATTTATTTAATACTTTCTGAGAAAAAAATAAAATAAAAACAAATTTAGGAAAAAAGACAACAAAACATGTGCAGTGAATAAAAGAAAAAAAGAATGCCTTAGTTCATTATTTTTCAATAGTCTTATCTTAGTTTATTTCTAGAGAACAAGCCATATATTGTCAATATCTTTAAAATAAAGACATATTTCTGTAAGAGACAGAAAACATTGTTTCAGTCAAGCAAAAGATGAAAAAAAAAAAAAAATGGAAGAAACAAATATTACAAATCTATTCTTATATTCAGTTGTATGAAATCTCTTATCACACATCTTTCACATGATAGTTATGATAATAGTTATGACAGTAGTGATGATAATAATGACAATTCATGATTAATTTGTAATTTTCTTCATCAAATGCTCCTTTTCATTTTCTTACAATAATAATAATAATAATAATAATAATAGTATGTACTTTTATACACATTAAATATTAAGGTATTAATATAGGCTGCAAATTAATGTCTAAATAACTATTCACTTTCATTATATTACTCAATCTTTGAGATATATTGAGTCAATATAGTGACAAATTTGTGGATTTTATATTGTTTTGTTTTTCATTTTCTTTCAACTTTATATTTCATCAGTTATGACCATTTAGTGCTATATTTTCTTTTGTATAAGCTTCTGCAACAATATTAATAATTTTATTTCATTGCATTAAATTATAAATTAGTTAAAATAGTCTTAACAAAGTTGCAAATTAATGAGCAATTCATTTTGTTGGTCTTGTGTTCAACTACATTCAAAATGATTTCCTCTATTTTATGCCTCTGGAAATTGATCAATGAATGTCATTGATCATTCAACTAAGACTTATTTTCTGCAAAGGATCAAATATTCTTTTATTCTTTTACTCATTTAATTGTTTCAGTCATTTGACTGTAGCAATGCTAGAGCACCACCTTGAAAGGTCTTTTTCTTTAGTCGAAGAAATTGAACCCAGGGTTTATTCTTTCTAAGTCTAGTATTTATACAAACAGTCCCCTTTGCTGAACTGCCAAGTTACAGGGAAGCAAACATACCAACACCTGTTGCTAAGCAATGGTGGTGGTGATGGGACAAACACAGCCACAAAGACACATACAAATGAATATATATATATATATATGTATATGACAGGCTTCTTTCAGTTTACATTTACCATATCCATTCATAGGCTATAGTAGAGTAGAAGACGCTTGTCCAAGGTGCCATGTAGTGGGACTAAACCTAGAACCATGTGGTTGAGAAGCAAGCTTCTTATCACACAGCCACAAATTCAAAAACAAAATTAAATAATTTTTCCAAAATCCTTTTAACACTTTTCCTGAGTCATAACAGAATGAAATGATAGAATTTTGGTAATTTGTTTCCTGTTATCTGTACTACATCTTGAAGCAAATATATAAGCAGATATACTGCATCATTAATTGGTTCAAAGTATGATATCTGAACTGATTCGATTGTATTCTCTTAGAATGTTTTGTACATCGAAGGGTGGCTAACAGCTGTTATATACAATTTTATGAGAAATAAAGAAGTAATTGGAGTTTGTATCTAATTTTGTAGGTAAAGCAATTGCTATATGTTTAATATATATTTTAATGATATACAGATAAAAATAAAAAAAACACTTATCTGTCACAAACCTGAAGAGAGCTGAAGATTAACAAGATGAAATGTGAACAAAAATTTATAATTATCCTAAACGTGTCATACATCAACTATCTTCTCAACTCATATCAGCAAAACTTACAAATTAGGATAATATGTAAGTAGATAGGTTTTGAGCACAGAGATCTTACATATATAACAATTTAAGAACATTATGTTTCTATACATTTATTACCCTAGTTAATTTTCTAAAAGTAATTTTTAAGGCCAAGGATTAGGTAAATATATTTATGTGAATACTGAGAACTGACTCACGTAACACATTTCCTAAGTAATCTATTAAAGAACCATTCCAAAAGTAGTAATATCAATTTCAACGTAACTTATACATGTGTATTTTCTTTATTCAAAGAAGGTAGCAAGAATCTCACACTGCAAATTCTAGCTTAATAGCTACAAATGTAAATAGGAATATTATTATTTCTAAATCTGTCAATGAGACATTCAGTAACAGTATGCTAAAGAAAAGATTAATTGTCAACATAATGTGGCAGTCCCAGTTGGGACAAATGTTACTGTAATTTAGCCTCAGGAAATATCATCTCCCACTAGCTATATGACACACAATCTGTGTCCTTATATTTTTGAACAGGGGAGTTTAGCATCCCCATTCAGCACAAAGCAATATCTGTGGACTGCAAATTCTGAGTTATTTCTCTTCTTCGGCACAGGGACAGGAATTTAGCAGCGCCATTTCTAGCTGAGCAATTATTCCGTGCCAAGGAAGATAAATAACCCAGAAACTGCGGTCCACAGATACTGCTTTGTGCTCAATGGGGACGCTAAACTCCCCTGTTCAAAAATATAACGACAAAGATTGTGTGTCATGCAGCCAGGTGGAGACGATGCTTCCTGAGACTAAATAACTGTAACATTCATCCCAACCGAGATGGCCATATTATGTTGGCAAATAATCTTTACGGCTACAAATGAAAAAAAAATTCTGTGAATTAATAATGTAAATTATCATTTGAAAAATGATTTCTTAAATTCTTTTAGCCTCAGCTCATATCAGGAGGTCTTGGTAACTGAATCTGATAAAGTACACACAATAATTTTACTTTTTTGCCATAATTTATTCACTGTTAAGCCTTCTCTGTGTGTGTGTGTGTGTGTATGTATATATGTATATATATATATATATATATATATATATATATATATATATATATATATATAT
>NC_068984.1:64957061-64961510 GCF_001194135.2 Octopus bimaculoides
ATAATACTGTACATTTTGACTTTAATATATATATATATATCCCCTGCATATATACTCTTTACTCTTTTACTCTTTTACTTGTTTCAGTCATTTGACTGTGGCCATGCTGGAGCACCGCCTTTAGTCGAGCAAATCGGCCCCAGGACTTATTCTATCGGTCTCTTTTGCCAAACCGCTAAGTTACGGGGACGTAAACACACCAGCATCGGTTGTCAAGCGATGTTGGGGGGACAAACACAGACACACAAACATATACACACCCACATATATATACGACGGGCTTCTTTCAGTTTCCATCTACCAAATCCACTCACAAGGCTTTGGTCGGCCTGAGGTTATAGTAGAAGACACTTGCCCAAGGTGTCACGCAGTGGGACTGAACCGAGAACCATGTGGTTGGTAAGCAAGCTACTTACCACACAGCCACTCCTGCACTTATCCAAGACATATATCTCCTGCATATATCACTATCCAAGACATTTAAAAAATGTATTTATGTAAAAATCTGGGAGTATCAGTTGAATGAATCTTCACCTTTAAATGAATAAATAAACACATGTATCTAACTCTATTCTAGATAATATATCAGCACGCGCGCATGCGCACACACATGCACACACAAACACACAAATGCACATACACACTTTTATATGGAGAGTGATGAGCAAAAAGTCTTATTTGCATGATAATTTAGAAGAATATTTTCATTTGTTTCAGTATTATTAAAAATATGTATATATTTTTTACTGATATTCTTTAATTCTTTGCAGGTATTTATTGTAATCTTTTGTTGCCATTACAATTTATTACACTGACTATTATGCAAATGCTATACACAAAATTCAAAATATGATTATTAGGATGCATTTAACCAGCATTTACCGAGGAACTTATAAATGTAAAACATTATCATTGGTAGCTCTCTCTCACAATGTTCTTCAACAATGGTTTAAACTTTGGAATATGAAAGATGGTTTGTGACAGACAAACAATGAATCTGGCAAATAGGAGAGAGCATTCTCTTCCAAATTTAATTGATTTTCATTATATATGTTGCCTTGGCTTTATTTTTCAACAATAGCTCTAAACTTTGCTAATTTTGCACACAAACTATTCCATCTGCTGAATATGTGTGGATATATTATGTGTGCGTGCATATGTTAGTATGCATAATTACATACATACACACACACAGAGGGTGGAGGGGGAGAGAGAGAAATGTTTAATTGAAAATCCTAAGAATTTTGTGCTGAAATTCTATAGAATTCTAAAGGAAAAGCCATTTGTTTTAGATATGGCTGCCATAAAATACTGATTCTATGAAAATATAATCTCTCCTACAGATTTTGTCAATTTTCCATGAGCAAAGAAGAATTAAATTTCCAGAAGATGGTGTGTGTGTGTGTATGTGCACACGCATGCACACAAGTGTATTTACAATGATGAACAGAAAGTGAAAGAATGATGAAAGCATTCAAGTTGTTGGTGGAGACGATGATGAATTATTGTAGTAGTTGTGGCTTCTGTGCTTGTGGTAGAGATGAAGATACTAGCAACAGACATTTTAATATTGGAATATTTTTCATTTGAATTTATATTATCAGAAGTTTTGGTATGAAGAATTAATGCTATGTGATATAAGTTTATAAGCTTGAGGCAACAAAGTACAATAATAAGTTTCCACCAACAAGCTGTTTTACATTAAATTACTCCTAATATTACTGAAATGGATAATATGTTAAATTTTCATATATTTATTCAAATGGGAAAAAAACTAATTAATTTTCTATGAATATTTTACTTTTATTTTTTATTTTTTTTATCATAGGTGTCAGTATATTTACATTCATTTTATGTTTAGATAAAATGTTAATCCTCAGCTGAAGTAAAATTGTACAAAATATCAACAGGTTAATGTAGTTTGTTGGTAAAGTGTACAAGTGAAAGTAAATAAATTAGATTAAAATAAAGAAGCTAAAATATTATGATAAGCTTCGGCAATAATGACCTTCCTAAAGTCAAGTGCAAATCATTATGTTTAACCTTTATTTTAAGTGTATGAGCATGTGTTTAGTTATGTGTATGTGTTTAGCTTGTAACTTTGTATTAGCCATTATGGTTAAGATAATAAACATTACCTTATAAACAAACTAACTGATATTAACTGATATTAACTGATATACAGCACTGAAAGAGTAATAACTTTAAATAAAATCATATAAAACATGAACATGTGCACGCATGTGTATATACCTATACATGTATATGTTTATATTGTCAGAGGATCATTGGAGTGACCAATGGTTTCATGGATGCGAAACCATTGGTCACTCTATGGCTGTACATATATTTAACTGCATATATATATATATATATAAATACATACATACACACAAAGTGGGAGGTAGAGTGAGATGCTGGGAAAAATATATATTTGCGTGTATGGAGCCTCCATGTGGCGTAACGGAAATTTGTGTGAACATGATTGTGTATGATTTTGCTATAATCCTCATTATGCATCTTATCAGTCACACATCCCTTGAAAGAAATGAGACAATGAAAGGAACCACATAGTAGTTGCATGACCTGTTTGAAATAACAGTCAAGTCTTTCTCAACTTATACCATACTGTCAAAATTCAATTATGTAGTACTACATATGCAGAAAGAAAAGTAGTCAAAGGTGGTGTATTTTTATCATCACTTTTTAGTGTGAAAGCTAAATTAAACTTCTTTTCATCTCCAAACTAATCAACATAAACAATATTCGTTTAAAAGAAAATTGTTTTGAGGATTTTAGCTACTTGAACTTGTCTTTCACAAAGTATTAAGGAATAATTTTAACAATATTAACTTCACCTGACACCCTCATCCAACCAAAATTATATTTTCAAGTAAGTTGTGATCCAACCACTCCCACCTTAATTCATTTGTCCTATAAAACTACTCTGAAATAAATAACCTTGTTTTCTAAACTGTCCAAATAGTTTTGTGGTCAGAATGTCATTCTTGACATTCTTATTGTACAACCAAATTTTAATGTTATCATGTTAAACAAATATGGCTGCAATGAAATCAAAATACTGACAGTGATGGGTGTCATTCTCTTAATCAATGAATCTTATTTTGTAGGGAGGGAGAAGACAGCCCCTGTAATAGGTTTGAAGCTTAAGCTGCAAAACATTTAGCTACAGTCTACAATGAGATTGCAGTTCTTTCCATCTCTCATACAATCCAAATGAGTCTTCTAATGTTGGCAACAAATACGATATGCTTGTCTCAAACAAATTATGAATTTTTGACTTATTTTTACCTTTTCAGAATGGCTTATAAGACATAATTTCTAAAATTTTAAGTGGAATTCCGAATGTCTTGAATCCTCTGAATAGATATAGATCTACTTCTGCTAAGAATTGTAAAAGAAATTGTTCATGTGCTTTCATTTCTAATATTTAAAGATTTGCTGTTTAGGTATGCACCAAGGGGAACAATCATACTTGACCATTAGAAATATATGAAGAAACTAATAAAAACTTAGAAACTTTGCTAAATAGGTGAGCAACTCAATGGGGAATGATATCTAAATTAATTATTGAGACTTTCAGTCAATACATTGCTCTTTATTTACAGAGAAAGCAATAGATGGACATGTCTAAATGAATTTACTAACGAAAATAATGGCAAGTAATAAAACTTCCTTATGTGATAAAATATATTTGGCATTTCTGATATAACATTAGGCTATTTGTCAGGAAAATAAAAGAATTTAAATGGATAATTTCTCAAATAAATAATGCATAATGTATTGGACACCAGTATAAATCTTCTGAGAATAACCTGGCCCACAATATTGTGAATATATGCATGCCATAATTTGTTGCTTTGATTGTAAAGACATTTCTTATCAGGAATCCAATATAGTTGTATTGTACCCAATAAAGCACATAGTAAGGGTATTCAGGTGAAAAACAAAATTGTCTGTTGCAAGGAACACCTGACGTAGCCTTTAATTTAATATTTTTGGGGGAAAATGAACAGAAATGTAGAAATAAATGCAGATGGAAATTCCAATCTAATAACTAATATTGTTGATAGAATCATCAAATAATGCATTATCTCATTTGATATGTTGGAGTAGTGAGAGGAGAAAAATGAGCAAAACTAATCATCCTGCTCAAAAGAGAATAAGATGTATACAATAAAATCTATCATAATAATTGATAAGATGTGGAAATTAGATGATTGCAGTGCATGAGTATTTGTCTATTAACTATATACAATATATGCAGAGTAAGTGGCATTATATTCATTTTATATGGATGTATATAAATGCACGAAATATGTGTGAATATATACTTACATCTATATACATCTCTCTCTCCTTCTCTATCTAGACTACCACTAATATATATATATATATATATATATATATATATGTGTGTGTGTATAT
>NC_068984.1:64961591-64972389 GCF_001194135.2 Octopus bimaculoides
ATATATATAGGTATATATGTATATATATTAGTTAGATAGAGATATATTTATGTGTATGTTACAATAAATATAAATGTTAATTTCTATGTGTGCTATGGAAACTCCACAGTAACAGGCTACTGGACTGAAAATTAAATAAACTATTGCACTCTATATTGAGTACACTTTATGCAGACTGCTACCCAACAACAGATGCATCATCATCATCATCATCATCATCATTATTACTATCATCAATACCTCCATTGTCATTCTTTACAGAGGTCTATACTATGACAAACTACTACTTATCTAGATCATGTAGAAACTGTCTGCAAATCTCAGGAAGTTGAAAATGATGTCTATCATTCCATACGTCAGTAAAACTTTTGAATGCATCTTTACCAAGATTACTCCATTCTGCATCAATTTCTTTTTTAGTTATTTCAGTATCAACTATTTTTAAAATCTTCGTCTCTCCATTTTGGGTCTCTGTATATATCTTTCTTCAGTGCATTTGTTATATCCTTACATCAATTAAATATTATTCAAATTTAATCAAAACCCTCAATTGAGCATTTAGAATGAAGGAAATAGTGAAATAGATCAATCTGGCTAGTTTTCTTTTTATGAACTTAAGATGGACAAAAGGTAAACTAAGCAGGGACCATATTCACAAGTGATGGGAAGCAAGAGGCCAGAATTTGATGCTAGAATTGCAGCTGCTGGCCCAATAGTGAACCAGCTCCAGAATTTTATCCTCAGAAGAGGAAAGGTCGATACAAAAGCCAAACCCACTATTGCCAATTCAGTGTTCATGCCTATTCTTCACCTATGGTCATGAATGTTGGGCTAATGACTGAAAGACTACAATCACAAATGCATGCAGCCAAAATTGAGTTCTTTCAAGGTGTGTAGCTCAGAGACCAGGGAGGTCACCACTTCAGTACTAAAGACATGGGATTAGAATGTCACAGGAAAGAATTGCAAGACAGATTCTTCAGGCAAAGTCAACTGGTAGTAGACCTAGGAGTAGATCTAGAATGAGAGGATTAGATAATATCCATCATCTCAGTTGGTCATGCTTGGGAACCTAGTCAGAAAGTGTAATGATAGTTGCTTCTGACAGACTCTATTGAGGAGATAACTAAGGACACTCTCTCACTGACCCTGCTAGTAATAGAGGGCAGAAAAGATGGATGGATGGATGGATGGATGGGTGTGTATGCGTGCATGTGCGCGCGTGCGTGTATGTGTGTGTGATGAGATTGAGAAGGTGAATAAATAAGATTATAAAATCTTTCAACAAGCAATTATGTAATCCTGGCAGTTAATTTGCTGAAATGTGTGCATGATTATAAAGCATAAAATACAATATTTGCTTTCTGTATTTTATTAATACTATTATGTGGTTTGTATTCTGCACACTAGCATATCCCATGGTTTGATGCCCTACTTTGTATTGCACCGGATATAGGAGTGGAGTGCGGGACATACTACTGTGCCTGATCATTGATTATGTGTTGCACTTCACAGCACACATTTATTCTGTGTGTGCGTGTGTGTGCATGTATACACATGTGCAGATATGTATCATATACACACAAACACATTTATCAATATATTTATATATAAATATAATATATACATACATATATGTATGCATGTTCATATATTTTCATACATCTATTTGCATGATTCTATACAAGTAGACACACCAGTGCAGCACAAATATTTATGTTTCTGTACATGTAAATCTAAAGTCTATTTTAACTGCACAGTTGCATCTCATGTAGGAATCATTGCTTTAATTACTTATAACCATGATTAAATCCCCATGACTTTTTAGTACTACATCACAACATGTTACTATTGGTGATGTCATGCTGAGTGTATTTATAGTATGTGTTTGCATAAACTGGGAATTCAAAGCTTTATGTAGCTGAGTTTGTAAAAGCAAGATATGGTATTTTGGTTATCAATGAGATCAGCAAAATTTAAGATGAGAAAATAGATAAATCCTGCATTACTATATTTCTTATTCAATAGTGAAAGAAATAATTATATCAGAATTTAATTTGATATATCCATACACTTCTGGTTTAATGTTATATATTTACACGTTAAAGTAAAATGCCAATCATTCATTGTTTAAAGTGTATTTGCACAATAGTTTGTAGCATTTCAAAAGTTTCCTCGAATTCTAATGGCTATAATAAATCCTTTATTTGTCCCATACAAAACCAATGGCTTTACATCCATGTTTTCTGGCATGAAGCCATAGAAAAACCATAGATTTTCACAGAATAGCAATAACCCTTTATCTATTGTGACGGCTGGGAATAGTTGCAACAATGCAATATGATGATTAATGTCATTTACATACTCGATATTATTTTCGTGATGGAATGTTTATCTGGGATAAACTGCAAGACAATTAATTAAAAGTTGCTATGTTTCATTAATTCTTCAGGTATGTAAACTTAGTAAACAAGTTTGAAAATTATTCTTAATTAAACTATACTGATGCAATTTTAATTTATAAATGTCCAACTGAACCGTTGTATATTTAGGTAAATACACATTTTTGTCAAGAAGACTGCACTACAAATTCCAACATTTTCAGAGAACACTGGATTAAATATTTTAATTGTAGTTTTTTCTTTGATATCAAAGTAACCACAATTTCTAAAGACAAAACTATCTATGTATTTATGGCAATTACAAAAAATGTTTAAATAAAAGGAAAAATATTTGTGAAAATAATCACTAACACTTTATTTTGCTAAAGGAAGTTATTGATATTTCCTAGCAAACTCTATGAAACTCGGCAGTCACATATTTATGATATTGAACTATGAGATAATGTGAATACACTTAATTCACAGCATATTATATTCAGTCCATTGGAATGTATGTAGCTACCTTAGGGAAGTGCAATAAAGTTTAATATTTTATTGTTTCATTAGTTTGCAGTATTCAGATGAAACAATTCTATAGTTATAATTGGAGCGGTATAGGCTTTACTAATCTATGATAAACTACCTTGCTTCATACATGAAGATAATGTCTTCTATTGATGCTCCAGCGACATATTGGATAAACAATTGCTATCACCATTTGTGCCACTACCTTCTGATATACTAGTGCCATCACATACTGTAAAATTTAACTAAATTTATAACTACATTTTGTGTAAAAATAAAATCAACACTTATTGAATTTCTAAAATACATAAACGAAATCAGCTACAAATGAAACACATGTACACACAGATGTACCTGATAAGTTCAATGCTGCCTCCATCTAAACCATGTAAGGTTCCCATCTACTTTCCTTCCATCAACTTATTATGTATCTTCTTCAAAACCTTCCACTAAGCATTTTTATATAATTTTTCTTACAGCTGGCAACCCATTGGAACTCTTTTCATCATCACATATTTTCAGCAACCCATCAATCTACAACTATGAAAATTGAAATCTGACTTTAACAAATCCAGTATCAGAGGGACAGTAAAGATATGAATAATGCTCTTCTTTGTCAAATTGACAAAAATGAGTAATATGCACACACACTTTCAGCAACATATTCACCCCTCTCTCACTCTGTCTCTTTCTCTGTCTCTCTCACTCACACACACACATACACCCGCACCAACATTGTCACTTCATGTAAATTATCTATTATGTTCACTTGAGAAATATATGAAAATGAATGTACACCACACTGAACATAAAATATATAAGGTGATGAAACACATTTTGTTTTTATCAAAGAATAGAAGTTGAATTTACTTTTTATTACTAACTTGCTTATTCGAAGTGAGCTTTGTGCTATGAATGGACAGTACCAAAATTTTTTAGTCAGCATAGTCAAAATTCATATTTTTATCTTCTTTTATTGGGACTGCTAGAATTTTTATGCCTGATAAATTACCATACTCTTGGTAATTTTAGCATTTTTTATTCTCTTTGTGAACATCAGCTATTTAAGGGCGTTTTCTAGTCATGCTTTTACTCTGCTTGCCTGTTACATACAATATACTCTGCAAAGAAATATTACAAAAGCTAAAATGTGTCGCTGTACTTGAAATAAAATGTACTGAAACTTGTTACTATCATAAGTCTTCTACTCATGTGAATTATTCGCATGAACAGAAGAGGAAGATGAACATACTTCCAGACTGAGATAATGATCAATTGTAAGAATGAAATAAATTATCTGATCTTAAAATTGCGCATCAAAATTTTGGCTTATAATTGGATTAGGATGAAATTATAGCTTTAGAATTGCTGATTACAAATGACTGTCAAAGATGGATGAAAAGGAAACTCTAAATGGTCCTTACTTAGGCAACATAGAGTTTTGTCATATATATATATATATATATATATATATATATATATATGCTTTCAAGTAATGTTTTGTTTGTTTTTAAATTATATTCTTAAGTATGTTTCTAGAATTTATTTTCCACTTTATATGCTGCCAAAAGAACATTTGATTAATTCCATGGCAGCGTCATTAAGAGATCTTTATGCCGAGCAAAAGAACACTATTTTGTGAACAGCTTCAAACTTTAAAAGCATTTAAGATACCTTAATGCCTCCAAGACTGACCTCTGCGTATCTGCCACCTTCAGTGTGACACTTTCATCAAACTGGTCGACAAGCACAGTGCTTTGGTGGTACGATTGTCTGACCTCCATAAGACCAAAGTGTTTCAACAACATTTTAGCCTCCTAAGCTACCATGAATTATTCTCTATTGGTATCATTTACAACCTGCAATCAGCAGCTTGTGTTCATCACCATATCTTGAATATCTTCCTCTCTTCTCCCTCCAACAACCACATACTTCTACCATCTGCTTCTTTTCCAAGAATCATAAAAACCATCACCTCAGTCATTCTATCATTTCTGCTTGAAACTGTTCCAATGACTCCATTCCTAAATATCTCAAGCAGCTTTTCCTATTCTTGATTGTAGCCCTCTTCATACACATCGAGAACTCCAACCACAGCATCTTTCTCATTGACATTTTCTCTTTTCCCCTTGGTCCCTACCATTGCCACACCCAATCTGGATCTTTTGCTTGGTCCTGCTCTCACTACAGCAGAACATCACTACCTTACACATATCTATCTCATCCTTCCACACCACTAACCTCCAAGAACGTCAAACAACAATTAATTTTTTAATTAAATATGGCTAAGCAAGTTGAGACTATTAATTAAGTTGCCATCCTCAAAGTATACTGTCTTCTTCCAAAGGAACATCTATGCTCAGCTTCACTTACACACATGCTGTGCTACTCATCCTTTACACACTCTAATATGATCTCTTCACTGTCCAGCAAGACACTAAATCTGTTCCCAGAATGTACACATATACACACGCACTCATACTACATGCTTACACAGATTTCCCTACTGACTTACGTATCATAATTCACATACACCTATACTCACTCCTGTGCTTATCTTGCCAATCTTCCACAACCCTTTTGGATACAAAGCACCATTTTACACACTTCCACTCTAACTATTTCTATTCAGGTGTTCACCATGCTGCCTTAATAAAATCAACATTGTTTTTCTCATTTAACATTCTTTTTCTTTATTTTTCTGCTTTTGACAAGGGGCCACCAATCTTCCCTCTTCCCAAAGTATTGTATTAACATTACATCTTGGTCATTGTTTTATCATTGTTGTTCTTGTTTTTTTTTTTCGATTTTTGTTTCCCTTGATTTTGTGTGATTTAATTTGATATTCCATTACCATGCTGACAGTGACTACATAGATTACCACTGGACACAACATTATACTATATGAAAATGTGTTTTTTGTTGAAAACAGAGAACAATGTATATACAGGTAAATCAGGGAAGACTTCAAATAAAGTAATTCAATATTCTCAAGGAGAATTTATGTTAACACAAGGAATAAGCAAGCTGTATCAAAACCTGATGCAGAGTATGATGTTTATATACTTGTATATGCTCAGTCTTTAATGAAAGTGCCTGTGGAAACATATATGGTAATATATGTAAGGTAATGCACAAGACAATGAAGGTGAAAGCAATATTAATGATATTTAGCACTATAATCTGCATGTAATTGACAGCATATACATGTAAACATGCATACATTCACACATACAAATTTCATGCATACAAACACACATAGATAGAAATATACATGTATTCTCATACATCAAAGCATATTCACATGCCGATAAAACCTATTGATTTAAAACTTATTCCAACAAACAACAGAATCTGCTTGATTATGAAACCAGCACGCTCACATACAAATGCACATGTACACATTTGCAATATTTTTTTGTTATTGTTATTGTTGTAAAAAGAGGAACATTATTCAAGTCAGAATAATGAAGGAAAAAGTTTTTAAAAAATACAATAAAATAAAATAAACATACATTTATAAGAATTACAAATTTGTAAATTGAGAAAGAGTTTTATATCATGCTATGGAAAATGTTCGATTCTGTACTTGAAATAAATTTTCCATAATTATTAGAAATTAATTTGTCACTTGCTTTAAAAGAATTATAAGAATCAATTATATTTCAACTAAACAGCTCCAAATGAAGAGACATGCATGAAAAGGGAAGACTGATATCTGAAAGCTTTTACTAATGCATTCCAAAATGCATATTTCACTGAGAAATTGAATAATGAATTGAAACAAACTTATAGAATGATAGCAGTTAGTGTTTGTTTTTTCACATGTTTAATTTTTTACTTTCTAATGTGCAACAGATGTATTTCTTCAATAATTAACAAAGGGAATACTTTTTCACATGTTATGCTACTCTATTATTTTAAAATCTTGATCAGATCTAAAGATATATTCTGTTTTGAGCTTGCAACAGAAGTAGTAATAGCAGCAACAATAGTAGGTAGGTACTACTGTTTTGTTTAGGAAATTCAAATTAATCATAGACATATGGTGTTGATAATCATACGCACATACACACACACACACACAGATAAATAGATAAGAAAGAAAACAAGAAAAACTAGAAAAAAATGAGAAGTGAAAACAGACTAGCAGTATAACAACTACTATATTTGTCTATGAGAAATGTAGTAATATCTAACTTTTTTACTCAACAAGCAGTCACTTATTTAAGCACCATGTTTTCTATTAACTTTGTGGAAATTTGATATTGATTCTTTCATCATAGATCACTCTCCATGTTCATACACATGCAAAGGTATTCATGCATAACAAAGCATATGTATATACACCAATAATTTCAATAATAAATTAACATGTGATAAGTATAAAAACATGAAGGGGAAAATATATATTTCAAAAAGATTATATTTAGTATCTAATGAAATAGTTGGAATTAGAAAAGTATAAATGAAAAAATACATAGCTTTAACAAGTTACTTTTGGAAGTGTTTAAAGTAATTTGCAGAATGACTGGATTTTATCCCTCTTAAACTGATTGCCAAACTCATGAAATAATATTTCTCTTGAATACAGGATCACAAAGATAAAATGGAAGACCAAGCAAAACATTGCAAGAAGTTGCATAGTTGGATCATAAAATGTTTTGCCTTACATTACAGGAGTGGAAACCAGATATGGCATAATGGCTTGAAATTTTGTCACAAGGGGAGGGTTAAGTCGATTCCATCAATCCCAGTGCTCAACTGGTACTTATTTTATCAACTCCAGAAGGACGAAAGGCAAAGTTGACTACAGCGGGATTTGAACTCAGAACGTAACGAAAGAAGAAATGCCACTAAGCATTTTGGCTGGTGCGCTAATGATTCTGCCAGCTTACTGCCTTATCCAGATATGACATAATGATAATTGTAATGGTGATTACTATAAAATAGTCAGTAGTTTAGGAATCTGCCAGAAGGATTACATTTAGATACAATATAATTATGAACAAAATTTCTGAAGAGTGCATAATGTAGTAATGTAAAAAGATTAAAAAATACATGAATAGGTAATGGAGAGTGAACAGGAAAGAAGTTAATGAGTACCATCAAAGAGACCAGAGAGCATAAGTGAAGGACTTCTTAATATAGATGAAGATACTGAGTTCACTAGTGAAAAGCAGTTGAATTGGGGTTTTTCAATTCATAAGAATACATTGATATCTTTTTCTCACAAACATATTACAACACAAACAATGGAACTAATTGACAGTTATGGAACAAACAAACACTCACCCTCACATCCTTCCATGCACCCCAGAAAATGTAACAGAAAACTAAAAGCAATAAGACGAACAAAAAAAGTATATGTCAAAAGTGAAGCAAAACTGCAAAACCACTTTCTCGTGTGAGTAGTGTGTGTGTGTGTGAAAATGATAAGAAAAGAAGAAAAGAGTAGGGAAAACATCTTATGTGAGAAATCAAGAGAAAAATGTGTGTAAAGCAGAGAAAGAGTACATTTGGAAAAATAGCTGGGTAAATATTATTGATTTCTTACAATGATATAACAGTCTTTATAAGCTTTATAAGTTTATAAGGGAGAGAATGTGAAAAATTGGGACATTCAGGCTTTTTATAAGAGAATTAGACATAACAGTGGTTTCAATAAGGAATTGAAACTGTATCACACTACATGCCTCATCGATACAAATATTATCAATTTCCTTCAGATGTCAGCTTTTGTGTGTGTAGAGTGGGCGAGGGGGTTCCCCCAGTTATCTGTGTTTTTTTTTACTTTTCATTTGCATGTATTCTTTTTCCTTTTACGTTTCTATTCTCAAATCAAATTTCATGTGTGTATTATCATTATCTTTTCTACAAATGCACACATGGACACACACACACACGCACACACACAAATAAATACAAACACATACTAATATAAAGAGATAGCAAACATTCTATTTATGAATTTATCTGTTTTGTGTATCATATAATAATACCGGTGGAAAACAGAAGCAGAGAGACAATAACAGAATGAGGTGAAACAGACACAAACACAGAAGAAATTGGCTTTCATCTGATTATCTTCATGGAAATAAAAAGGAATAAATAGTTCTTTTTATTCTGTTTCTTTAGTTACATTTTTTCATACCAAAGCAGAAATGCAGAAGAATACACAGTCTGACACGAATAAGCGGCCCATGTCATAATTTGTTGTTCATCAGAAGCTACTTGTTGGAGGGGTTGTGTGTGAAAGTTAGATGAAACAAAGTACGACAAGACATAATGCTCTGATTGAAGTGAACATAGGTATATAAGTATATGGAAACCCTTTCTTAGTCAAGTATGTAACTAAATCAGCTTACATACATACACAAACAAACACATATGCTACCACACAAATATATATACATATCTGCTTACATATGCATATACATAGATATACATTACCTATTGGTACTGTGTATTTATGAGTAGTGTATATATATGCTTATGGCTGTATATGTATGTGTATATAAATATTTGCATCAAGAAATGTTTGCTGATGGGGATGAGATTTAGCTTTGCCACTCATAGATTACATGAAGCTATATCCAAAAATATGCATACCTTGAAGCAAATATCAATAATATTCTCTATAAATTAAAGTCTATAAAGAACACGAGCAAAAATATGAAACATCAGAAAGTTGTAGCATCTATCAATTCTTTGAAAATAAAAATTAATGAATAATACATAGTTTTAATGTCACTGTTGATGTGACTTTCGAAAGAATTTCATTTTTCTATTGTAAGTTGATTTACAATTTAGGAACAGAATATGAGTGGGCAAAATTGTTGAGGCAGAATAGCAACACTAAAGCAAATGGTAAGCAATGATTGTGATGCTGAGGTTCTAAATACTGGCCATGAAGTCATGAGTTAGAACTCTAACTCTACTTTGTGGTCATATAGTTAGTACTAACTAGAGTAGGCAGCAGCTAAAACAATAATCCAACATAATTACCGGAATAGGTAATTTAAGATGAAACAAAAACAAATGCTTGAATAGTAGACATTTGCCATTCTTCTTTTGATTTAGACAAATTTAGGGAAACAAGAAAAACTATGCAAGGCAGTGCTCCAGCATGGCCACAGTCAAATGACTGAAACAAGTAAAAGAATAATAGAATAATACACAATAAAATAATGAGTCAACTGAGCATATTTCTAATCTTGTTGTAAACAATTTTAGAATTAGAAAGTCAAGAGAGTGTCTTAATTAGGGCTTGATGTGTTTTATTTGACTGGTTAGCTCAGAACTATGCTTACTCTCTTTCTAAATGTTTTTCCGTAAAAAATTTTAAATAATCATATGTAGTACCAATTTATCTATTACAAACAAAATGTCAGAGGAGTTTATTAGTTAGTTGTGATGTAAAAAAAATCACTATAAAATGGAAATTCCTCACACACACATGCATTTACATGTTACATGTATACATATAATTGTACATATAGATACATATAGTGTTTTTAGCATTTTTAGGTGCATTTGTAATTTTAAAAACTTTATTGTAATCAATGAAACAAATAGTTCAAATACATCCATGTACCCCAATAATGAATTGATTAGAACACAAATGAAGAAAGTACTCAATGTGTTTAGATGCAGAGTCAATATTTCTTTCACTAATCAGGCATTCCTTCACAACTGTACAATGATTTCAATATGTTCTTTTAATTCTTTGATCTTTAAAGGCTGACAAGAATGTATTGAAACAATTGCACAGTTCCAAGGCATCACCTACTTAATAAAAGATATATAAATAAAAAAAAGAAAGAATATATATATATAATATTATATTATATATATATATATATATATATATATATATATATATATATATA
>NC_068984.1:64972680-64975600 GCF_001194135.2 Octopus bimaculoides
TATATATATATATATATATATATATATATATATATGCAATCTCTCACACATACATACACACGTATGTATGTGTGTGTGCACACGGAGTATATGCTGTGCTGAACTGATTTTTCTAACAATTATATAATCTCCAGGTGTTCTGAAACTTTAAAAATAATGCAGTAACATTGTATGAAATAGTTCACAGCAAACTTAATAAAATTGTACTGAAGATGAAAAAAAGAAATGAATGAAAAATATAAATGCTAGCAGGTGATTTTTAAATAACTCATTCAACATACACCAATGACTGAATACTACCACTGCTATGGCAGATATTAATACTATCACCATTATCAACATTAGCAGCAGTTCCAACCACAACTACTAATGATTACCACTAAATCTCATTCCTCTCTTTTTTTTTATTATATACCACTTCTGTTTCAATCCCTATCATTGTTACTACTATGATTAATATCGTCATTATATCTACAACTATAGCCAATTTCTGATACATTTTCCATTAACTTCTGAATGAAGATGAAAGGCAGATTTGGGTAACAGTTACAAAATAAACTTGTATTGTATGATGCAAAGCATCAAGTAAAGTTTGTTTATTATATTCCATGGTAATACTAATCTAAAATCTGTCATAAAACAGGAATACAAAACACTCTGTAAACTATTTTTGTGAAGCATGGTGGCATTTCTGATCTATAAGGCAACACTTATTTGATGCTAAAATGATGTTGTTATTATCATATTCATTATGAAAATTCATACATATAGTGAGAGAAATGTGAATGTACTTGGTTACTAAGTTTATCCTAGTCTATATTTGAAGTGTTGCGGCAACAGAAGGGTGTAAATATTTTAGAAATATAAATATATTCATTTTAAAACATACAGATTAGGATGACAATACAACTAACAAAAAAAAAAAACTAAACAAAGAAAAAAAATACTTTTAAATAAAAGAAACTATGTGGAAACAAAGAAACTGTCATACAAAACTGATACATGCTATTTTAAAGAAGTGGTTAATTCGTATTTGTCTTGGTATTAATTTACTGATTATTTGAAGAGAAAAACAGGAAGATTCCATGATGAATTTTTCTCAAGGTGGGAGATATTTTAGAATCTGTATTGGAGGAAAAGATAGAAAATGAAGAGACATAGGAAAAAGAAATAGAGAGGAAGAGATTTAAATGAGGAAGTGGAAGTAGTAGTATAGTAAAAAAGAAAAAGATGAGAATGAAAATGCAAAAATATAAAAATAAATAAATCGAATATGAAGAGATAGAGAATGAGGAAGAAAATCAGTGTAAGCTAAAAAGAATGTGAAAAGACAAAAAGGAGAGGAAAACAAACATCATGTTCCTTATGATTCATTATATTGATTTATATTTTAAAATGTGTATACATATGAAAATAAGGTATGTACCGCAAGTCATTATAATATGCAAGTGTTCATGCAACTATGTGTATGTGTGCATGTGATGAAGCATCTGTCTTTGATAAGACCTAGCGAAATTTAAGTGAGAAAAGGAAACACTGCTTAGCTATCAAACTCTTAGTAAATTAGGATTAACAAAAGGCAAAAAAATGGAAGTAGAGAGAGTGTAGGGTAGAGAAATAACAACTCAACCTAACTAGATTAATGAACTGAATTCATTGGATTTGGGCAAAGCTGTGTGATAAGAACATGTTATTTTACTTTTTGTTTTGAATTATTTTTATTTAGAAGTATAAAGATATCTGGAAATAGATATGTTCTTGAGAAAAGAAGGAAAACCAAATGAGAAAGATAGAGAAAAAGAGAGAGAGACCGAGAAAGGAAGGGACAGAAAGTTAAGATAGACAGACAAACAGCCAATAGGGAGGAAAAGAAAGTGTTAAATTGTGATAGATATGCCTGCATAAAATAGCATGTTATACATTTATAATGATTGAAGATTTCTCTCAGTTGATCCTCTCTTACATTGTTTTATATCTTTATTGTACTATTACTACAGCCACCACCACCACCACCACCATCACACTATTACCATCATAGATACTTTCATATCCAGGTATTCTGCAATTTCTGTGACAACATATTTCTGCCATTTTTCTATTATTACAACTACTATTATTGAATTAGTACCTTTTTACAATACTATTTCTACTGCTTTGATTACTGATGTTGGCATTATGATCACTATTAACTTGTAGGAATAACTATCTGCTTTTACAAATAGAAATATATGTATTATTATCTGCATCCTCAATTGATTTATGTGCCACTCTTTATAAAATAACTTTACTGAGATCAAGCACCCTCAGTTTTAGAATGTTGCCACTTCTGAAAATTCCAAGAGGATTTTAACGTTGAGGATAAATTAAGATTAAATCAATATTTCCTAAGTGGAAGCTCCTTAGATATATTTATTTATTAACATATCTTTCAGTATTAGATGGTATTCAGGTACCTGCAATGTGTCATGAAACATTCTGGATAATTTATTGTCAAAAAAAAAAAAAGACAAAAAAAAATAGACAATTTATTTTCTCAAAATAACTTGGTGTAAGTGATCAAGAAAGAGTGTTGCTAATTGTAGATTTATAATAAAGAAATAATATAATGAGCTAATTAATTAAGAATATAAACAAAGAAAAGAAACAAGCAAATCATAAATATTTGTAAACAGCGAGCTTTAATCCTATTCTGCCTTACTCCAAAGCCCATTAACCTGTGGATTATTTACCTCTAACTTTCAGTGCCATTAGCTGTATAGTCTTGTGATGTTTTTAACATTAACGTGTTCTAAGGAAATATGCTGTTTGATTCTATCAAAAGATTAGAGGGTTGGTGAAAAGGAAAAAAATTCCAGAAATAGGAAAATAGAAACGATATATATACATATGTATATATATATATATATATATATATATATAT
>NC_068984.1:64975704-64979451 GCF_001194135.2 Octopus bimaculoides
TATATACATATATATATGCATATATATATACATATATATAATATATATATATATATATATATATATATATACACGCATATATATATGTGTATATATATATACATATATATATATATTTATATGCATTTTATTAATCCTAAACGAATTACTAAACAAAATGAAAAACACCAGCTAATGCACGTGTACATGTGTTTGTTGTTCTTTATTACTTCAAGTTTTTATTTGAAAAACCTTCTATGTAACTATTTGACAACTGATATATATTGAAAGCAGCAAGAGATGACTCTAGAGATAACAACTCCTGTTCAATATGTAATTTTTTTATGAGATTCAAGTGGAGGTAATGGTGAAAAACGTTTTGGTGTGCATCAGTGGGTTTTCATGTTTTTAGTGAATTTTCAGAATTTTATTATAGTTTTTATTAGCATTTTTTAACTATATATATCTTGATTAATTCATGCATCAAATATTTTTTTTTCTTTCTTTTAATTTTCATCAAAATACTCTAGGAGTATCACAGAAATTTTTCTTTGTATATTTTGATTTTTGTTTTTGTAAATGTTTGTTTTAATTTATTCCTAGTTGTAGTTTTAGATGTTTAACTTCAGGTCAGCCTTGATCAAGCAGACCTATAATGAAAGGCATTCCAGTTGTGACTATCACTGCATTCTGTAAACCATTTGTTTATTTGCTCAATATATCTCTTTTTTTTAAGATGGTGACATTTGACCTGAGAAAGATTTGGCTGCAGTTTCGAGTGACCATAAGTGACCATAAGTGACCCTTTACTGGTTACATTATTTGTATTATTAGATGAATACATTTATCGTTTGAAATTAGTTAAGATATTTTGGTTAGCAATCAAAATCTCTCTGTTGTCAGTAGAGCAACTTAAAATACTGGAGGTGGGGAGGTTTTATAGTTTTTTTGCTTGTCTTTGTAAATAAATTAATCTACTGTGATTCAATTTTACTTAAGTTACCCAACTTCAAAAAAAATCAACAATGTTTCCTCAAATAAGATGACTTTTGTAATAAAGTTTTTACTTTTCTGCCAAGAAATACATGCTTCTATTCATTTTAATTTTGTTTATCATGTGTGCTTAGATTGGGTGAACGCATACAGTTAAACATTTCTCTGTTTCTAGATAATTGGTTTGTTTGACATTATGTTATGTAGACATATCCAACATATGTCATCACAGAAAAAAAGCTATCAACACTAAGGCTTGCATATGTGATGTTATCACAGTTGTAATGATGATGTTAATGATGAGTGTAGAATGAATGATTTTATTTAAGATGAAAAATAACACACACACATACATGCACGCACACTCTTTCTCTCACTCTCTCACTCTATCCAGTACACAAATCCTATCCCGGTTAGTTTTGCTCTGAACAGATGTCAACAGAAGTCTTGAGCCCACTACATATGCAACAAAATATATATAATGCAAACATCAATGAAAGATAAATACACAAAATGGTCTTATAATTACATACATATATCTAAAACCTATGATTAAAAGCTTTTTAAATATTAACAAAAGAAACAAGTTTCTTGAAGTATGAACAACATACTGACAAAGGCAGCATCCCTTAGGAAAACAAATGTCACAATTCCACCTACCAATTATCCTCAATAAGAATTAGGGAGTTTATATCATCATCCATAAAACATAACAAAATTATGTGAGCATGTATATTTTACCTATTCTCTTTATTATCAGTGCTGAGATCACATAGGTGAATATTTAGCTAAAATAATGCAAAGATTTAATAGAATATATATGGCTCTAGCTATTCCTTGTCTACACAATATTACATTAATCTGTTTTTCAATCAGAATTAAGAAATACAGGTGCTCTTTTTTCGATATCATTTCATCAATATTTCAGTCTTTATATTTTCAATAATACAGTGCCTTTACATTACAAATCAATGTAATGAATCCACTTGGAAAGATATTGAATTATACTAACCACTTATGATTTGTCTTGACATTTAATTATTAAAGGGTTCATCTCAAGATTTTGCTTTTGTTGTATTTGGTCACTCATTACTAATAAGAATCCTAATAAGAATCATAATTTTAAAAAATCTATAAACATACTCACTGGTTGTTGTTTCTCTATATTTCACTTTTTTTGCTAAAACAGTTGTAGTTTGTTTATAATACCCCAATTATTTTTCACTACATCAGCTTATGGCCTTCTCAATGGATACATATTTCTAAACACTTACTTTGTCTTGTTTTTAGTTGTTTAACTAATTTTACTTTTTTTTTACTTCGCTATGATACATGTGCAACCAAATAACATTAATTACTATAATAAAATACATTTGTCCAATGAAGCTCACTGTAGGACTGAACCCCAAATCACATTACTGAAAAGAAAATTCTTAACCACACAACTATGCCTGCATCTACATACATACATACATACATACATACACATGCAAACATAAATATATGCACACATACAGATATATATACACATATATGCATACACACGCACACAAGTACATACACACAGATATACCTATATATAAATATGTATACATTAATTGCTGGTAAGGATATCATATTTCGTTTTGCAACTATAATATACTACCATGTGTGTTAAATGTTTGTAAGTCAATACTGTGTCTTACTTTTTGTGTTAGCAGTGCAATACAATCACTTACCATGATATTTGCACAGATTTTGTTATAGAATTTAGAGCCAACACTGAAAGTTACAATGTTTTGTATATGAATACGTTTATGTAAACAATGTGATTGAAGATAGAAAAAAGGCTAATGGGTGTACATGCATATTTTAGAAGTTATTGTTCTTTCTTCAGTACTACATCTAACCCATTGACCACACACAAACACATTGTTTAAATAGCCACCAAGTGTAGCGGTGTTACACTATTGGAGGGACCAATTTACATACTAAACACATTCCTGGCAACTGGAACATAGATGGTTAATGGGTTGCATGTGGTGTTGAACTTCTGAAACCTGTATACACGCCTATTACCTGTTTTTCTATCCTTGATCACATTGTTTACAAAGACGTATTCATATATAAAATGTCATGACATTCAGTGCTGGCTCTAAATTCTGTAGAAAATCTGTAGAATATGTAGAGGTAACTTAAAAAGAGAGAAATGTGTATTTATACAAGCATGCAAACACACAGATGTGTGTATGTACTTGTATAGAAAGATATAATAAAATTTGAAATTATCTTGGGAATTTGACAAGTAGATTGTGGCATTGCCTCTTCTGCTCCTACTCATAGCAATGAAGTAAAATAACATATTTCAAGACAGTTCATATATCATTCCAGGATACTGGAAATAGTAATCATTCATTTCCATTTATTTTATGACTCCTTGACACCATTTCATGTGAAATGTTTGATTGAAAAACACTGAATGTGCCTTCCATTAGATCCCCAAACTAACTGGCACATTGCCCTTGACTATATGAATGACCAATAAATTCACACACTATCTCTCTTCTTCTCTCCATTTACATATGTGTGTGCGTGCACATGTATGTGAGTATGTACAAACACACACACTTTATTTTCAAGTTAACAAGCTACCAATGGTTTTTCTATTCTGGAGATCCAAAATGGAGATGAGTACTAACGTTTCCATGTGGCATATTTGAAAATTGTAAAGAGAACATTCTTTACATGAAACAATTGGAAGCCTTGTCAACTCACAAATGACAAATATTTAATCCA
>NC_068984.1:64979654-65001254 GCF_001194135.2 Octopus bimaculoides
TATATATATATATATATATACACACATACATACATGCTTGCATGTATGCATGCATACATACATACATACATACATACATACATACATACATACACAAATATACACACATTTATGAATGTATACGTATGTGCAACTGTGTGTTAACATATATACAGGCACTGAAGTAGACACTTCAAAATAATTATCCACAGAAATTGCTCTTAGATCTTGTGCAAAACCATTAAATTAACTAACTAATTTAACATGTAACATGGCAATAAAAGAACATAAAAATGACAAAAAAAGCTAACATTTAAACTGTATGTAGTTTCTATCATTTCTTTTACCTATGTTAAGTATCTACTACAGGGAGGCTAAGAATAACTAATAATTTTTTTAGATTAGCTAAAAATATAATAAAATTCTAATTTGGTTATTTTTGACTGTGATAACCCCAATGCATTACCTATAATTATTTTATCAACTGTGAAGATCTGAAAAATACAGCATAATTTAATAACAGTACAGAGGTGAGGTACTTAAATTTAGTTAGTTGTCTATTCATTTTGCCCTAGTTATTTCAATAGCTGACACACAAGACTTATTGTACAGGCAATTTTGTAAAATGCAGAAATATAGATAAACTGCTCATCCATAGTGTATTGCAGGTATGTATATTATCAATTTCATTTTAATTAACCTGTCATAATTCCATAATTATGATTAATTAGATAATCAGAGCAATTAATCATGAAAATGACTAGCTGCAAGGTATAAATACATGAGTGTAGGTCTGGTTGATAGGATAGAGTAAAACCAGCAAGTTGGCTGTGTTTATCCTGTTATTGACTCTGTATAATGCATGTGCGCATATAGGTATATGCATACTTGTTATATACATACACACACATGTATACATATTTTGTGTACTGAAAAACAGTTAATCACAATTCCTTATTTCACTACAGTTCCTCTTGTGAATGTATTTTCTCCCATACTTTATTCCAGTATATAAGGAGAGGACTGACTGGTAGCAGATAGTAAAATCTATTTCATTCTATACATGAGAGAATAACTAAATGAAGTATTTATACAACTAAAATATAATCATGTTCAGTTTATTCTCAGAAGAGCTAGAAGCAACATTATGGAGACAGGTATACAATCTAACAGATTTATGCTATTCATTCCTTTAAATACTCATTTTGCTTTTGAACAAATGAAACAAGCAATGTACAAGAATATAATTCCATCATTATTTAATATTTACAACTAATTTTTGCATGAATCATACAATTTTTATGAGTTCTTATATATGATTTAATACATAAACTATGTTAAAATATCGGCATTATTTAAGAAATAAAGAGTAAAATGTATAATAAAAATGTCTTGCATGGGAGCAAGTAATGTTCAATTCTTTACGAATTCTTATTCTGAAAGGTAGTTATTTGTGAGAAACTAGCACAATAAGCAGTCATATTGAAAAGAGAAGTTAGTAATTACAACAATAAATACTAACTTCGTAGGATAAGAGTTGGTAGAACCAGAAGCAAGTTATATATGCTATTGTTGTAAACTATTTGACTCTAGGACTGATATTTAGAAATATCTTTCTGAAGTAAATGTCAATGGGAAAAGATTAGACAACATTAACTGTAATATATTGTAAAAAAAGAACAAAAAAATAAATGCATAAAGAGAAGTCAAAAGAATATAAAACAGGAAAATGCAAAAGCAAAAACAGACAGATATGACTATCCACTGTGTTCATATGTGGTACTGCTATGGTACTGCTGATGTGCAATGTAAACATTCTCACTGTGCAACTAACTTATGACTTGAATATTGATTGTCATCATAAAAGTAATGATATCTTCATTCCAACTTGCTTGTGAAATATTCAAGCTGTCCAACCAACACAAAGATTTGCTATGTTCATCCTGCCTCATCAATAAAATACTGGACCTTTGATCTAACACAAACAGGAAGAACATAAGTATACACAAAGGTTCACATATACCACAGATATAATTATACACACCCAACAAGCATAAACACATACCATGAACACAAGTACATATTCACACATATCATTAATACACTCATAGGTATACTTAAACTCCATAAACAGGTTAGACATTTATTACAACTCATCAATAAAATTCTTATGAAAAGAATGATAAATATAGTTTTAGCTTTCCTATTGGTTTTTAAATTTCTCATAAGAGAATATTTAAAATCGATTATTTTGCTAAGGAATTTAAATAAGAACCCATAGAAAAGAAAAATGTTTATCAGAATAACAAACCTCTATGATAATACAAAGAACAATGAGATTTTACTGCATTAATGTTCACAGAGAAGTGGTAAATTTAAGAAGGCACCTCAGAAAATCAGAAGAAAATATATGAAAGAATTTATAGGCTAAGATCAATGCAGTTATTTTCTCTATATTTATAGCAATTACATCAAATTTAAAAGTTGTAGTAATATTGAATTCTTTCGTAAATATTGATTTCTTTTAAAGGTGTACTAATATTTAGTATTTCTTTTGGACAGTTAATTGGAAGAAATTGTACAGCATCAGTCAAAAAGAATTAAAGTATTAAGTTTTATCTTTCTGTATTGTGAGTTCAAATTCTGCTTAGGTCAACATTGTCTTTCATCTCTCTCTCTCTCCATCTTTGGCAAAATAAGCATGAGATTTTATGTACATGGAATGGCCTATCATATGACTGATGAGAGGTAAGATATTAGATACCAAGTCTTTAAATTTCTTTCATTCTGTGAACAGTTTTAACTTCCTTTATGGTGCAAATAATCTTGGCAAAGGGATGATCATCACAACTCATTTTTTGTTTCTAATAAAAAAATTTTCAGTTTTCATGTCAGTATAAAAAACAAGCAAGGTAAATGTTTTTCAATATATTTTAATATAACGCTTTGAAGTTTCTTTTACTGTAATTATTACATCAAGCAATTATTACATCTAAATTTTAAAATTAACTTGAGTCGGTATTTTGCATTGAAACATATTTATAAAGTCTAAAGAGAATAAACATAATGGAAGAAAACTATTATCTTGGAAGTCAATAAATTCTTCTAACAAAAGAAAGATATTTACCATTTTGTATATGAAATAAAATACTATTAATTTAATGCTACAGAGGTCTAGAATTCTCAAAATATTTTATACTAAAATGTAGCCATTTATATTTCCATGTCATCTGACTGAAAGCTAATTGCAGTATATATTCTTTTGTCAAGAAAGATTAAATACAAATAAAAGGTTCTATCTCAGAATTTTTATGTATTCTGCTATTATTGTAATTATTAAGGTATTCATTGGTTGGCTATACAGTATTACATTGACTTGAAAGGCAACTTTCCAACTGATGGTAGGAAAAGAACTGCAAAAGATCAGATAACTTAGATCAGTAGCAATATTGTTGTAGTCATTACTTTTGGTGAAACATTTCATAAATATTTCTTGCAAGACAAATTTATTATTAATTTCTTTCACTAGTTTTACAATGATTTGCTCAAGGAAATGTAGATGGGATGGTTCAACAAATTTAAATATCTGCATATAAAACGATGTAGAACATGATTTATATATAAAGCAGAATAAGAAAATGTTTAAGTATTGAGGAGAAAATAGCAAATTGTCTGTGGCAGAGTTTGGAAATATAACCTTTTTAATCAAAATCTATAACCCTGCAGTCATTTTTTTCTCATAAAAAAATTAAGTATCAAAATCCAGCTGAAGTATGAATTTAAAAACATCTACATCACAGTATGAATTATATGTTTTCTTTCATATTAAACCAAGAAACTATGCTAATTTATTAAACAGCTCCTTGACATAGAAATAACTGGAGATAAGAATACTGATTTCTTAGAAAATGAAAAGTTGTGATGTTCATATATTTCCCAAAGGTATTATAAGCATAGTGAATATAAATAAATCTCCACAAGTAAGTGAAACTGCTGAGGGACAACAATTTCAGAAAGATCTCAGAAGCTTTCAGTTTCTATTGAATATTTCTTTTGAGTAAGTTTTCATGCAATCTGTTATAATAAAATGGTATATTCTATTTACCTAATGTAGTTTTTTACTGGTATCTACACCTAACAACTCTTAAAAAAAAATGTGAAAGGCTAAGTTGGTTGAGAAGAATTTGAACTCAGCTGTCTGAAGTTTAATCCTGGATACTGTAATGTAGTTCATCACGCTACTGTCTCGGCAACTTCTGCTTCCAACAATTATTACTAACATAACATAAACTTTTGATATATAATCTTAAATGCATTATTACACTGACTTGTATATTTAGGATTGATAAAAGACACGCTAGAGAACTAGAAAATGCTCTCACATTACAATAAAAACAAAATTAGGACAGAAACAAATGACCATTATAAAGAAACCATATTATTCTGATTCATCTATTAATAAATAGAAGTGTCTTCAAATAAGAGAGCAGCTTCACTGAAATTAGGAATTATGAAAATCTTAAATTTTATTAAGTGGAGTTTATAAGAAGGAGAAAGGAATAAGTTGTAAATCAAGAAATTTATAAAACGAAAAGAAAAAGATACCCTAAGGTATAGAACTTAATCCTTCAGTAAGACTGCAAATTATGAGTTAAAATTTTTCATCCTTGACCAAACAAATTTTCCAAATTATTTTCCTTCATACACTTTATAAGAAATGAAATGAATAATTTTCTATATATGTACACACATATACCTACATTATGGATAAACACTTATATTTGTGTATATGTTTGTCCATAATATGTACATGTTTACACACAACATCATAAAGTGCAATATTTCACCAAATAAAAAGAGTCATGGTTATATTTATCTTATTTTCTCTGCATCAAAGTTAAGATATACATATATTTTAAAATAAAGTGGGGGAAAAAATCTAGAAATATGAAATGAGATTTTGACTAGACACATTTAGGGAAATATACCAAAGTCTGCATGTATAATAATCGTTTTTGTTATGGGCACAAGGCCTAAAATTTTGTAGAGGAGACTAGTTTGTTCACATTGCCCCCAATGCTCAACTGTAGAAACATTTTTTGGATGATGAACTTATTTCTGACTTCCACAGATGAGGTCTTCACAGCTGCATGATGTGATGGGAGAAGTGTGTGACCATTGGCTGTGGCTATGTAGAGAAGGACTAATAATTAAGCCAGGTCTTATTTATCCTAGTGCTTGGGAAGTGGGGCAGGGGAAATCTTTAATGAATACCCCTTGCATATATATATATATGTGTGTGTGTGTGTGTGTGTGTGTGTGTGTGTGTGTGCATGTGTATCATCATCAGCATCATTTAACGTCCAATTTGTGACTTCTGGCATGGGTTGGATGGTTTGACAGGAGCTGGCAAACCAGAGAGCTGCACCAGGCTCTAATTGTCTGTTTTGATAAGGTTTTTATGGCTGGATGCCTTCCCTAATGCCAACCACTTTACTGAGTGCACTGAGTGATTTTAATGTGACAGTAGCGCATGTGCTTTATATGTGGCACCACACACACACACACACACACACACACACACACATCTATCATTTATAACATTGTAAGGAAAAGACATTTATTTTACAATAATGTCCAGCATGAATTAGCTTTTAAGTATTGTCCTACTATGCAAGTTACATTCTGGTAAATGATAATAAAGTACAATAGTTAGTGCACTGTGAAGATTCAGAAATTCAACATTTCAGATACTTGACATTCTTTGAAGAGAAGAAAATTTATGTATGACAGTATTATAGTCACTTGAATGAAAGAGAATTTGAAGAGCTAAGTGGAGGCAGAAAGTAATGAGAAGCAAAAAAAAAAAAAAATGTGTGTAGTGGAAAAAAATGTGAAAGGTAGGAGTAGTGAAAGTTCCTAGCAACAATCATGCCACTTGAAAAAAGGAATTTAAGGAGTAGTAAAGATAAGACATGGGGAAGAGATAAAGAAAAATGAGATGAAAACAATACAAGACAAAATCTTATATACATACATAACACAATTCTAAACTAGCAACACAGAAACATGCAGACACACACAAATAAAATGTCACTTCACTTATAGATTAAGATACTACAATATAATAATGTAGGAATTTCCAGCTTGTGCAAAAGGGAAATTATTTGATCAACAGAAACTCTTTGATTTATATAAGTCAAAATATTTTAACCCAATAGACATCTGTAATAAGAGCTGAAATCATCAAATTTGTGCATCTGGTTATAAGAATACTGTTGTAACTAAGTATTAATCTAAAATATAAAGGTATAGAAAATGGACTAAATATGTTTTGATTCATACTGGAGGAACCATTTGCATAGCATTGCAGAAATATGCAAGAGATAGAAAAAAACCTTACTCATTTGTAATTCAACATCTGAGGTTTGGTTATTCAACAGAATTTAGGACCTAAGATGTTATAAATCAGTCATGGGCGACCTTTTCTGAGAAGCAAGTTGTATGTGACACAGTATTTAGGCATGTTATTCAGAAAGTCCCGTGGCCTGCATACCACAGGCTGCCCATTCCATGATTGCTATAAATCAACTTTAAAATTTCTGGTTTTCCTCCTGCCTTTTTGGCAAGAATTATCTAGATAATGATTTTTCCCAATACAGAGAGTAAAAAAAACAACTCATCTTATATTTGTAGTTTCATTGTTTGCCTTTGTCTGTATTTAAACTGCATGTATAGTTTCACTTTCATGCATAGAAAACATGATAAACATGTAAATAGAACTGTAACATTTTGTTAGTGGTAAAAGTAATATACTCTGTGATCTATTCTAATTTAAACAATAAATTTAAAACTTCTGATTGAACAGAAAAATTGATGTTGAAAGGAAAATGATGCTGTTGAAGAGATTTAGTGATTTGTGTCTAGATATTATTGATGACAGTGGTAAGAGAGAGATATATTTAGGATAAAATTGTATTGTTAGTTTCATTTTGTATATTAAAAATATTATTATATGTTGGATTACTATGATATATCAGGATTTTATACTGTGCAGTTTTGCAGTTTTATAATTCATTGATAAAACCATTAAATGAGGGATGATTTTATTTTTGAAAATTTTGTTATAGCATAACATTTTATATGTTGGTGTAATAAAATGTCTATCAATCAAGAGGTACTTCCTCCTATTACAGGAGGAATTTCAGGTCTAAAGAGAGGAATTTTGAGAAGAGGTCTATAATTTTGTTAATGCTTTAATTTATAAACTAGAAGTCTGTGTGTGTGTGTGGGGGGGGGGTTTACATATAAATAATGAAAGTTTTCTGTTTTTACACAGCAGAAGATGTCCATGAGTATTTTCCCCAGTCAATCTTTCAGGCTTCTATGCTATGTTCATTCACAAATGGAACCCCCTCCCCAAATCTCTCTTGCCAGTCTAATAGCTTGCAGTCACAGCTGATGAGATCTAAGATGACTGAAACATGTCAAATGTTGTTGTCAGTATACTGTTGAAGATCAGATTCCTTCCTAATTAAATTCTATATTTGATTGAATCCATTAATTCTAATTACTTAGAATTGGGGAATTGTCTCTCTTTTTGACCACAATTTGTCTGGGATAGTGATTGTTCTCATCACTAAAGGTGTAATTTTACAATTAATACAAGTACCCACTTTACCATTATAATTATGACAATTATTCTTAACACCCATTAATGAAAGGAACATTTTTCTTTGTATTCCAACTGGACAGAAATTTGTCATTCTTTTCAAGAACGATACTAGCTTTCACATCACTTCCATAATCAACATAGCGAAGGTTTTTCACCCTCCTTTTTGTAGTGGTAAATTTTTGTGACAATCTAGTCTTTCTCAAAAAAATAATTGTATGAAGGAAACATTGCAACAGTTATTTATGGTAATTGCAATTCGCAACCATTTCAAATACTTATTTTGTTTAAACATGAAGTAGGAATACCATTTAGATTTATATTTTGTTATATTCATTAAGATGCTAGATTGTTATAACGCCCACTTCAGTATGCAGTATACTTAGTAAAACCAGTTAAGACATGACTATCTCGGACTGCCTACTATGTACTCTGGTGCTTCATGTACTTCTCTTTAATTATAGTAATTGGGTTACTCCATTCATCATGTGGAAGTGATGTAGCATTATTACTAATTTCCTACATCTCCCCTTTTAATTTTTTCTGAGGAAGTGTCATTTTATTTAGCAATATTTTTTCTTTTATTCACCCTACCTCCCTTTTTACTTTTTTTCGTACAATTTAATATTTATTGCACTTAGCTTCTATTCTCAGGAACTCTGTATGTTTTCTTTTCCTCTCACTTGTATACTTGGGTTCAATCATCTGCAGTGATGTTGATACTTGGACCATACCATATAACCATTCCATCAGTTCTTCCAATTTCTTTGGTTCACTTTCTACAAATTTCTTTTTCGGTTGGTTCCTGTGTCCCTTTTGTATGCCTTTTCTAATTTTTACCCAATACATCATTTTACCTATGCATTTGGTAATTACACCATCATCCCAACTCAGCTTTCTTTTCTTGTATGCCCTCACATACACCTTTTCACCAATTTTAAACAATCTTGTTATGTCTTCCCTAGCACTTTTCCTGTTTTTACCAGGTAGCAATTTATCAAAGACTGATTTTACCTTCCTTGCAATCATCAGCTCTGCTGGTAAGCTACCTGCTAGTGTATTCAGATTTGGTGTCACAAGATACACTCTTAAAAATTGTTGTAGAGCTACTTCATCTGTAATTTCCTTATTCATTTTTCTAAGGGCTCTTTTGAAGGTATCGCAAAGCATTCTACCAGTCCATTAGATCTCGGATGGTATAGTGCCGTTGTTATATGTTCTACCACAAACATTTCACAAAATTTTTAAAATTCGTTGGACGCAAATTGCATTCCATTGTCAGGCACTATCACATTTGGGATGCCAAATCTTGCAAACAATTTGTGTAAAACATTTATCACGGTTGAGGAGGTTGGTTTTTAACACTTACAAATTTCTGGCCATTTCAAGAAATTATCAACTACTACTAAGTAGTAAGAACCATTTAAAGGACCAGCGAAATTAATGTGTATTCTTGATCACAGAACATCTACTTTTGAATAATGTTTACTTCTTATTGTGGGTAAGGTCATTTTCCATTTCATTTTGGCTTACATACAGGTGTTCCACTCTGTTTTACTGCAATTTTTTGTCTCAGTCTCTCAGCCACATTTGAACCTTTGACTGAGTCAACTATATTTCCACAAAACACTTATGGATGTATTCCAAAATTTGAATAGTTCCATCCACTTTGTGCCAAATAAATTCAGTGAACTTTTTAACAAATTTTTTTGCCATTTTCTTTTTAACTTGAAATGTTACATTACATATGAATTCACTGAAAAAATATAATTTCCTATAACACCATGTGTAATCTTTTTGATTTAATTCATTTCAGCATACTGACATATTTCCACATTGTTTTGTTTATAATGGTGATATCACTACTAGAGTCCAACTACATTTTAACATTTGTATTTCTGATTGTCACTTTCATGAATTTCCTCATCGTTATATTACCAAATTTTCCGATGACTATTTATTCTTTTTCCTTTATTCTGACGTTTTGTCATCTTCGTTCTACAGTGCGTCTTTATATGTCCAATATTTCCACAACAAAAGCAGTTCACTTTTTTAAATGGACAATTTTTTGTCAGGTGTATACCTTCACATGCAAAACATGGGTTAATTTCCTGATTTTTATCATGTTTTATAGAAAACACTTTATCTCAATTCTGATTATTTTGCACTTGCTTTACTTGGAAATAATCTTTAAGTTCACTTTCATTGTGTCATGTCTTAATTTGACTATCCTTTCACATTCTTCTGACACTTGCTTTTAGGTTACATCCTGGTTTTGCTGCAGCTTTGTATGAATTCTAGTTCTAACTTCTGCACCCATTTCAGCAGCAAGTCCCTGTGTAAAACTCAGGTATTTGAACATATTTAGCGTTAATTTGTCCAGCTTAAACTTCTAGCGTTAATTTGTCCAGCTTAAACTTCTTGCGTTCCCTGTTAATTCTACCAGAATATGTGATATAATCCTTGTCGTTTTTTTCTCTATGTTCAGACACGTTCAATGTGTATTGGTCAATGAGCATTTTTCACTGAAAATTTTGCAGAATATATCAATTGTGTCATTAGCGTTTATACCCAAAGGTTTTCTTAGGAGTACAAAATTACAGTATCACTCATGTTCTGTTGTTGCCAGTTTTCTCAAGATTAAGTGTGTTCCCACCTCATTGTCCCAATCTTCACATTCATATCTTCTGTACTATGCTTCGAAGGGAACTCCTTCGTCAGGTTCATATTTGAACCCTGTTATGGAGTTCGCGACATAGTCTGGTGGAAATTCTTTTTTCTGAATTTCCTGATGACTTTATTAATTGCAGCAATTGTTGCTGTAATAGCAATTGCTGTTGTTGTTTTTTTGCTTTTGAAACTTGAGCAAACTGGCCAACAAATTTTCCATAATTTTTATGACATTTTTTGTAAAATTCACAACAAAATTTTGTGAGTTTGTTAATTCCTCGTGGGTTGTTGATTCCTCATAGAGTTTATTAATTCCTCATGAGTTGCTTAAATCCTCATCACCACTGTCATATCCTCAAAATGTTGGATTGTTATAATGCCCACTTAGGTATACTTAATAAAACCAGTTTTACTAAGTATAATTTAGTAAAACCAGTAAAGACACGACTATTTCTGACCACCTGTTACATACGCTGGTACTTCACGTACCTCTCTTTGCTTATAGTGACTATATTATTCCATTCATCATGAGGGAGGGGTGTTCCATTATTACTAATTCCTTACAACATATACTTATTTGCACTTTCTTATTATGTACTGACAAATTCTAAATTACAATCATTATTTCTCACGATTATAATTTAAATGAACAAGCAGGATGCAAACTCTCATTGATTACAAAACAAATATCTGCTTTGTCTGAAACAAATTGAGATATTGGAGAGCTAGTATTTTGATGAATACTCGTTACAGTTCATACAGCTTACGAAATGTAAACCTGTAAATGAAGCCTCCAAATTATAGTTAAGCACATAACTAAGCAGATTGACTAATCATAAGCAAATTGACTAATCATAAGCAGATTGACTTATCTAAAATAACTAACTACTTTTGCTTGTATTTCCCAGCTGCTGCTTTTTGATTATAAAAATGAAAGGTATTTTGGTATAGAATCTGAACAGAGTAAGAAATTTACTGACTTGTAAAATAATAACATCATGTAACTAATTTATACTTCAAAGAAGCAGTTAACATGGTTCAATCCACAAGTCAGTTCCAAATATAAGAAGTTATATATTATTAAGGCCATACTTTTACCATCCCCCAAATAAATATAGTTGAATGTTACATCCAGTGTTGGATGTACTTGTTACCTAAAACTTGAGTACACCTCTGAAAACAGTGTGAGTTGCAATCAAGATTAAGCTATTTTACTCTTTTATCAGTTTCTATCACAGTACAAGGCTCAAGGTTCTGATTAAAATTGAAATATTTAAATAGATACCTATTAAATTTGTGATGATATGGAATTAGAATATTTACTATCTTATCTTAGTCTCTTTTAATTAAACACTGAACACATTCAAAATTAATATTTCATTTTATTTTGTTGAAGTAATACATGATTTCTGAATAATTTCTTATTTTTAACCTGTTGATTGTTTTGTTTTGCAAATAAAGCAAAAAACAATTTTCTAATGAGGTGGGAGAAAATATGGTACCAAATAATGCCCATACAGGAGGAACCAAAAGTGCAAAATTGAGAAACACTGTTGTTACATGTTAAGATTATCTCCTTAATTTAATCCATTAATACATGGTGTCCCCAAGACAAGATAGTTGGTATAAAGAATTTATTGGTTGTAAATAATATCTCCTAGTGATACAGTATTTAGTGTAATATATTAAGACAACGTTTGTGGATTTATAATAAAAATATTCAAGCAATATTCATCTCTGCTTTTTATGTTTTTTTCATTCTGTCTGTGACCTTTATACTGTGCAGTTCCTACTCATCACAGTCATCAACACAGGCCTCTTAGAAAAGTCTTTGACATAACGATAAGCATTGTATTTTCATAGCTACATAATCATCACCTTATTCCAGGTTAGCACTAATCACAGTTAATGATATCATGTCATTATAATTTCCTATATAATGAAATCTCAGTCTTCATCCACTGTTATTATCATTAATAATGATATGAACACTGCTGCCTTTTATTATCACCTTTCACAACCACTATACCAAAGTAATCATTAAACTGTGTAAATTTCAATAAAATTCTTCATGTTTATTTCTAATGATTTTATTAAGGAGGATTCTCTGATTACAGTTCTGTGGATATAGCAGCTAGTGTCAAGAATTCCAGTATTATTTAATACTGACAGTTGTGGTTAAAGGTTGCATATAACAACAATAAGCATACTCATAGACTTATATCAGCTAACATACGCCAGATGAGATTTCTTGTTCATACCGGTATTCCATTTCAATTATTTTTTTTTTTTTGCTTCTACACAGCTTTTCTTGTTAAATTGTGGGATGCTGCTGCTGTTGCTAATGATGATGTTATAACAGCAACTAGAACAATTTGAAATGCACATATATTTCTATGTAGTGAAAGCCCAGGTTTTGACACATTAACGGGACCAAACACACTACCACTGAGTTCAGAACTTGCCTCACCATTTTATTCATGAAAACAATTCATCATAGGTATTTTATTGTTTCTATGTTATTAATGATATGAACACTGCTGTCTTTTATTATCATCTTTCACAATCATTATACCAAGCCAACCATTAAACTATGTACATTGCAATAAATACAATCTTCCTTAATATATTTGCCATATATAAATTTATATGGCAAGTGTATTAAAGGAGATTCTTGGCTTATTTTTCTTTAGACATTGCAGCCTGTATCAAGAATTCTAATGCTATTTAATAGTGACAGTTGTGGTTAAAGGGTGATTCTTAAATTTTTATATCTAATACTATAAACCTACGCATAGACACATGTTCACATTATTTAGGGTTGAATAGCATTCTTAACTCCAACTATTTATAATTAAACTGTTGCTACAAGGATTTATATAATTTATATATCAATTAAATTTATTCTAGGAATGTTTGCCTTCCAAACAACTTTTGTCAGGTACTTCCAAGGTGTTCTGTTTGGGGGTATGTGTACGTAATTGGCCTAAGAAATATGTATTTGTATAAATAACTCAAGCGAAGAATATAACAAGTAAAGCATAGTATAAGTAAAACGTAGTAGATGGTGCCCTGTAAATCCATAAGCATGAAATGTCTCATTTTAGACATATATAATGACAGTTGTCTGTCTTTGTGCGTAAATATGAATATAAATATGTGTGTATGTGTGCATGTGTTTTTATTTGTTAGTCTGTTTTCTGTTCCTTTATCTATGCTTGCATGGTTAGGATTTGTAATCTGAGTAGTTGCTCACAGCCAGATGTACTTCCTCATGCTAACCCTTTCCCATTTGTCAAGTGAAGATCTCTTGTTCCACACAGCTTCAAAGGCACAAAGTGACTGAGCAATTTGTTGAAAGGAGAAACTGACAACAACACTAACCACTGCTCTTTCATACAGGCAACCACATATACAAACACACACACACTCATGTGTACACACAATATTTACATAACAAAATGCATAGCATGTGAATTATAAGTCAAACAACCTAAAGTGACTTTTCTCTAATTTACTTCATCTTGTACTAGCAACAGGAGAAGCAATGGGGCCATAGAAAATCTACCTCAATAATTTTCATCCAGCCCATAACAGAATTGATGATGATGATGGTACATTGAGAGAAAGATAAAAATTAAAAGTGAGACAAATACACCATGTATACACCGAGCAAATAAAGTGGATAATGAATAAAAATGAAAGAAATTATTGAGAAGGAGTTTTATGAAGACACAGTGAGAAAGAAAGAATCAGCTAAATACTCTCACACATCTTTGACAATTAAAATACACTGTATAGTTTGTTAGCTCAAATGACACACTTTACAGAATATTTATCTCACAGGTGATGATGACAAGAATTTTGACAGATATAGAAATAACTGTATAATGTAAATGAAACCTTCTGTGTTCAACAAACCAATGTTTGTTTGATTTGCATAACTTCAGACGATTTAAATTCTGAGATGTTTCTAGACATATATCCTATGGAATACAAACTTCAAGTTTCAACTCCATATATAAATAGACTTTTCAAATTTAAAGAAATTCTAGATCAAATTGTTGATGCCAAAAATGATTATTCTAGAATAAAATAGAAAATGAACACAAACGTTTATGTGTTTGTGAAAGGACTGGTGCATCACCTTTGACACATGCTTTGGATTATTCAGTATTGATTCAATAATATGAGGGTCCTATTTTATTATTCCTTATTTATAGAGCATAAATGCTTGAATAAACATCTTGAAATTTTGCCTCTTTAATTTCCAAACTATATCACTTGGCATCTGTGAATGTTTTGTTGATCTGATTAGGAATGAATGAAGACTATATGAAGAAGAAAAATAAACACCTGCTTTTTCCTGTGTAGCATTTTTTAAAGAAATGATCCAAATGGCATATTTAAGGGTCAAGGGCACTTCTACTGTTATTTGGAAGTGAAAAACACCATATATTTAACCAATTGATGTGTTGAAACAAAATTTCTAGAGGCAACTCAAAGTGACATAGTGAGGTACAAAACACTATAACTTGATTGAACATGTTGTGAGTTTCATGTAGTCTACAGCAAGAACTGCAACATTTCAGCACCGTTCGGAATCTTATTCTACAATTTTATTCACACCAAAGCTAATTATTTAAAATATTTTATTCTATTCCATTCATGTATTTATTTGGCAAGATTTAAAACAAGATTAGTTATTATCAAATTAAAACTTAATTTATTGATATAGCATAGTGCTAAAAAAAATAGAGAAGTTTTTAATCATTATCTCTTAACAAAATATATAGAATGCCACTTGTGTAAAAGAAAAAAAAAATGCAATATAATAAGCATCAGTCAACTCAACTGATGAAGGACAGAAAATAAATTTTAAAATGATTGCCTTTTAGTAGCAAAGATTTATTGCTCTCTGCATTAATAATCAATTCTAATAAATTTAATATCAGGTAAAAAGTAGACACAATGTCATATTTCAGAAAAGGCACTCAGTATTGTTCTCTTCAAATGTAAATCAAAGTTTTGAATTACAAATATCTGATACTAACACACTTGCACAATTACAATCCTATTTCTGCTACATAAAAATAAATATTCAAAAGTGTGTGGTGGAGTTTATGGTGTGTAGGTCTTTATAAATCTATATAGTGTCCTAGACACACTGTATGTCTGTAAAGAAAGACAAACACATGGTAAAAAAGTAGAAATTTATACTAATATATGAGTGTGTGTGTGTGTAAATATATATATATATGTAAATAAGACAGACACATTTACAAACACAGAAATAAAATATGAATATAAATTCTTAAGGGTAAGCTACTTGTCATAAATAAATTGTGATTGTGTGTGTATGTATGTGGGGGGGGGGGTTGTATATATGTGTTTGGTGTATTTGAGAGTGAGCAAGTTTGGAGAGGAAGTCATGGACTATAAAAGCTGATTGTCTTGGTAACTACAAGTTAGGTACTTGACGGTTGTTTCAGAAAAACGTATAGAACTTCTTCACCCAAGACTGTCCATCTCTTGAAAGAGATCTCATAATGAATATGAAAAATAAAACAAAAGAGAAGAAGAAAAAAACATATTTTCCTCCAATGATGTTACATGAGCAAGGATAAATTTTTTGTGTTCGAATTCTGCCAAGCTAAATCTACCTTTTGATCATCTAATTACAAGTAAGTAAGTCCACATAATATATGACAAGAGGATACAAACAGGAAGGTTGCAAAATGTAATTTGATATCATGAATAACTTGTAACTAGAAAGGAAAACTACACAACTAGATACACTGAATTTCCTATTGCCGAGATCTAATATCATTGTATTAATTCTAAATGTTTATAAGAGTAATTTGATGTGTATAGTTCTATTCCTACATCCTTGTATCTACCATCTCAAACAGATTAGGCTTTTTGTTTCATCGACATCACCAAGAAAAATTATTTATATGTGCATGTGTATGTGTACATATATATATGTGTGTGTGTGTGTGTTCACGTATATATGTGTGTGTCATATGTACATATATGACATGTGTATTTGCATGAATATATGTTATGTCACCATAAAAATGTGTGCTTTATAATCCACTAAGAATGGTGATAAACATATGAAATCCTGAAGCAAATTCACAAATATTTCCCCATATCATTCACTATGACAACGCATCAGCAGATAGGAGAAAATGCAAGGTGACTTTCTCACTTCTGTGGAATAGAATGAATGAATTTAGCTTATAATTTTCGATTGGTATTTTTCCTTATCAGTAGTTTCATGCAGACTCCATATTGCATATTAATAACGTTGGTCATATCAATGTCATAAAAACATATCTCAGTGTCATAAAAAACATGCAACAGGTATAATATAATCAGCAATAGATATCATGTTATACATATTTTGTAACAAAAAACACAAATGAAAACATTAAAATGATACAAAACCTCATTCATCATCAAAAGAATCTGACTGCAATGGTAGGGTTCACCAGTTTAGTTAAACATTGAACCTAGAGATACATTTCTTGCAACAGATTATTTATAAGGAGGTAGATTTATATGACACTTATGAAACAATTAACAATTGATGGAAGTGCACTACTTATTGTGTGATCTTATGCTGATGTTCCAATAATTAGTAGCCACAAGGAAACATCTACTTGAGTTAATGAAACTAGATTTAATGTGACTGACCTAAGATTGATTTCTTGAATGAGAAATGCATGGACAGATTTTTATATGTTTATCTAAACTTATTTCATTCCTTCTCTCTCCCACTTCCTTCTTTCTTTATGGAAATCTCTGTCTTTGTTGCTTTCAATCTCTTTCCATTGCTACTTTTAAATTTGCCCCATGTAACTAGTACAGAATTATATGCCTATGGAGATACACACACACACATGCAAGCACACACACACACACACACACACACTGACATACCAATAAAAAATCAACACAATCATTCAACTTGCTAGAAACAGCTGACAAATCTCCCTCTTACAGACTGCCATCTTAAAAGGCAAGAAAGATATATGTTAGGTAATGTAGTCTAAGAAAGCCTACCATAAGAATAAAATTACTATGGCTGAAATACCTTTAACCATAGGTTTGATTCATGCAAGTTGCTTAGGTGCTTAACACCAACAACGTGTGTACATATGCATGTATCTATATTCACTGAACTTGAGCATTGAAATTATACATGATTAGATCAATTGTAGAGTGTATCATTTCTTAACACAATGTCTTAAATTTCTCACATACAGAATGTCATCATCATTACTACTGTTGCTGCTACTGCTACCACTGCCACTACCAAAAACAGTAACAACATTTTAATGTCCACTTTTTCGGGGATTACATGATGGAATTCATCATGGTAGTTTTTCTATGCCTGGATACCCATCCTATTATCAACCTACATCTGGTAATCTTTCTCCCATGCTGAACATGTTTTCACGAAAGACAGAAAATAAGGGACTGGTCTTGCATAAAAGTGATGCTCATTTATAGTAATCCTCTGATGGCAAAACAAAATAACACAAGCACACGCATGTATACAATGAGATTTGTTCAGTTTTCATCAACCAAAATCTGCACCCAAATCTTTGATCAATCTGGGGCTACAGTAGATGATATTTGCCCAAGACACTTTGCAATAGGACTGATCTTGAAACCAAGTGACTGGAAGTAAATTTATCAGCCACACAATCATTTCTGTACCTATGTTCAATATAGTAAATGACAACTTTTTATGTTACTGAAGATGGGAATATGATGTCTTAATAGCGTACATTTTCTTCAAAATTCCATGTTATATTAATGATACAATAGAAAGCTAATTTAACCCATGCTGTGTTACTAAAGAAGCTACCTCAGATTACTTACTAATGTATTAAGAAACTGAAATGCATTTATATGCTTAGATCTTTAGTAAATACACTATTGAATTTATTACTTTGGATATGAAGCAAAACACGAATTTAGGAAAAAAAGTTATCAGTAAACAGAAATGTTTTAGAAAAGGAAGCAACTAAAATAAGATTATTTAAAAAATAAAATTTTGTTTACATAAAAAAAGTATAACTTCCTTTCATTTTTGTTACTTTGGCAGAACTGCGGAAGCATTAACTCATGTATAAGCCTCATTATCATTATAATTCGTTATTTTGTTAAAGTACAACAGACATCTCTCTTTATGACTTTAGAAATGATAAATGCAAAGATACAGAACTGAAATATTAAAAAAAAAAAAATTATTGTCCATATATATGCTAATAGGGATGTTGAACTGTTCATGCCTAGAAATATTCATATAAAACTGAGCAACAAAAGAATTTAACCAAAAGACTTACACTTCTAGTCTAAAATTCAAGTTTAGTTTCTAAATATCTGCTCACAAAGAATACAGCTTTGTAAATAATAATGATGATGATGATGATGATAATGATGATAAAGATGATGATGATGATGATAATGATGATGATGATCCTTTCTACTATAGCACTAGGGGCTTGAAATATTAGAGAAAGTGGATAGTCAATTTCATCAACTCCAGTGCTCAACTGCTACTTATTTCACTGACCCCAAAAGGATGAAAGGTAAAGCTGACCTTGGTGGTATTTGAACTCAGAATGTAAAGACAAACAAAATGCCACTAAGCATTTTGTCAAGTATGCAAATGATTCTGCCATCTCATCACCTTCAATCCCAGTGCATAACATCAAACCCAGTGCATAAAAGGATAAAAGGCTAAGTCAATCTTGGCAGAATTTGAACTCAGAATATCAAGACAGCTGAAACACTGCTAAGCTGCCTTCTCTTAATCATATATTGGTACAGTAGTTGTATTTATGAGATCTGCAAATGATAAGAGGCTTACTTCTCAAAAGGAGACACTTGCCCAAAAGGCTATGCAGTGAATATAAAATGGTGGCCAGGAAGCAAACTTCCCAATAACATAACTATGCCTGCATCTAATAAGTCATATTTATTGCAGCTATGTTGGCCACTATAGACACACCTGTGTTAAACTAATCATGTTGTAGGTAGGTGCATCTTTAAAAATATATATCAGAATAATGCAGAACCACTGAGTACTACATATATTTATGATAAAGCTTCTGATTAAAATATTGTGCATTATATATGAAATACGATGAAATGACCCAGAAATTTTGCCTTAAAAGGAAAAGTTGATGTAGTTTGTGTTCTATCTGTCTTGACATATACATGTGTGTGTCTGTGTGTAGACACACACACACACACACACACACACACACACACATACACTCACACATATTTGCTTATTTATTGAACAAAAGCTAATGATTCACTCAACATCTACTCTGAGTTTGTCACATCTATACATTCTTTCAGGTGCTACAAATAAAGAAGCTAAAACTATGAAACACAACTATTACCCCACATAGTTTATGTCGATCAGCTTTAATTATTTGATGTGACACTGTTGAAGATTTTGGGATTGTACAGAATAAAACAAGCAGTAAGGCTCATGTTTCTAGAATATATATAAAATGGCCTGATTTCAGAATACAGTCAACTGTGTCAGTATATATTAAGAGACAGATATTGGAGAAGATTTCACAAATGTAATACATTCACTGAAGTAGAAAGAATATAATTTCTAAATTGTTTCCTGGCATAAATTATCTTAAAAGTAGTTTGTAATGATTTATACTTATTCTTACTTGATTGAGCATAATTTTGTATTAATTGTTACTAATTCTGAAACATTAAAATTGTTCATAATAGATATATATCTTTTCTCTCCCATGAGAAATGTAAAAAAAAACACAAAGCCTCAGTAGCACATCTAGGGAATATAGTCAACTTTATTTGACAAATCTATTTTCATTATATACATATATGTACATGCACACACACACACACACACACACACACACATGTGTATGTATATAAATATATACATAAATATATACATAAATATATATATATATATCTGTGTGTAAGTAATATGCATACATATGTCTATAGTATGCACCTATACCCATATATATAATGTATACACACAAAACACACGCACAAATATATATATATAAACATATAATTGCATACATAAACACAACTGACATTGTATATAATATTCAGAGAGAAAGAAAAGAGAAGGAAATAGAGAGAGAGAGAGAGAGAAAGAGAGAGATACGTATGCCTGCATACATACAAACATGCACCCTCACGCACATGCACACACGTGTGTGTGTGTGTGTGTGTGTGTGTGTCTCTGTGTGTATGCAAATGTGCATGCAAGCGCACATGCAAACACAGATACTAACACAGAAATATGATATATTCATTTATTCAAAATGCAAAAGATATATTTTCATGTCTTCAGAATCACAAATGTAAATCACACAAAAGCAAGGAAGATGGCTATTGTTTATGAAGTTTTAGTCATGTTAAGTAAATGCAGGTTTGTTATTCATTTCTTCCTGTTCAATATGTGGCCGTCTTCTTTCAGGGTATAACAAATCCATTATTTGTGAAATAAACTATTTTAGTCAGCAAGTAAAGTAGTTCTCAGTGAATACAATCTAAGTTTTGGGAACATTGTTGTTAGCTCACTGAAATATACACCCACACATATGCTAACGTATACACACACACACACACACACACACACACACATACATACACACATAAGCACACACACACCCATTTTCTATGTATGCTTAAATATATATACCTATATACATATACATCTTCTTATATAAAATACACCTGTGTGTATATTTGCTTTACACACGAAAATGGCTGCGCAAATTGCTTCCATACTTCAGATGCATGAATAATTTGACCTTGGATATATAAAAGGATCTTCAGTATATTTTTATTATTAAAAATAAATAATATTGCTTTATACATATGATTCACTTTTATAAAAAGGTTTCTCAATGTCAACTTCCGGTACTGACATAGCAACAGCAAAATTTTCCGTTTTCATTTGCAAAACCTCTCACTCTATTTTAATGCTTTCATTTCAAGTATTAATTCGTTATTTGCAAACAACTACGATAAATCGTTGAAAGAAATATTTACTAAGTTCACAAATTTAAATATTTGGTACAAGATAGTTTTTAATGAGCTTTTATTTATACGCTTTTTCCTTTCATGTTTATTTCATTCATTGTTTGCAATGTTCTCTCTTCCCCTTTCTCCCTCTCACACACATACAGGTCAGACACATTACATAGTATATATATATATATATATATATATATATATATATA
>NC_068984.1:65001568-65013679 GCF_001194135.2 Octopus bimaculoides
ATATATATATATATATATATATATATATATATATATATATATATATATATACACACACACATATACATATGTATATAATGATGTATACGCACACAAACACATTGATACATACATACATAAACAGATAGATAGATAGATATGAATACATATATATATATATATACATATATATAAGGTATTTTGTATTTCTTCTATTAACAAATTTAATATAAGAAAGCCTGTAATCTATCTTTTACTTCCTCAGGCTGTAACTGTTTGAAATTAACTTCTATATTCCCTTTTCAATGGACTATTATAAATTCACTAATCTATTGTTACCAAACTAATCTATTGTTACCAAAATGCATTCAATACTTAAATCATGGATAAATTTTTGTTTCACTCACAATATCACAAGTTTGTCAGACAGCACATGTATCTCTCAATCTTATACCACCTGATTGAAATACTCCTATTTATATTTGTTTTAAAGTAAATTATGAATTTTCAAATTTAAGGGATTAAATTTTATACCTTTCCACTATCATTTATATATATTCTGTAATATCTACTTCCAAAAGCAATGCACTTGTTTCAGAATATCTGTGATATATTTTTCGCGTTCTTTCCGATCAAAACTTTTGTGCATTCTTGCATATGTTGCTTCTGAAAGGAATAACTCATCTGTAAGCTTTAGAATAAAAAAGCTGCGAAAATATTAGGGTAAAAACATTTGCTTTGTTTTGTGATGTTTTAATATCCATGCCTATTACTAACTGCACTTAATTTAATACTAACATTCACCGTTTTTGAGTGCATATGTTTCTTTAGCTAATAATATGTAATTAGTAATCACACTTGCACAACATTAATGTTAGCACAAATAACTATTTACATTAAGAAAATTATGCCTTTTTTGTAATAATGCCAATTTTTACAATAATCTGCCTACAATAAATACACTATAAGTCTTTGAATACAGAAACACGTTCCTAGGTACTTCCTGCTTAGTAACTGCATTTACCTTAGTAAACAAGATGTTAAGAAAAGAAAATTATATTTCATGGCAGGAAAGTCCAAAATATCTTTGCAATTATTGTAAGCAAGCTTTATATGCCATATATAAATGTGTGTGTGTGTGCGTGTGTGTGTGTATGTGTGCATACACATTGGGATTTTTTAGTTTTTTTCTATGTCTAAGTTAAATAGATTGATTAATTAAGTTTTATCCCTTGAGTCACATCCCTTTGAAGAATGCACTATTTAGCTTGAAACATAAAGCTATGGAAATGTAAATCCTTAAAATAGTGTGTGATTACTATGTTGTTATGACTGAAGGTGAATTTGAAGAGTACTACTTAAATCATACAACTTCCTTTTATATACAGAAAAGAGAAATACAACAAAATTATCCACTTACATTTGGGATTTGAAAGAACATACCACTGATTTTGATATCTAGTGAAAGATGTTCAAATAATGTAGACCATATACAAAATGATCTAATGGATGTGAACTGCGTGTAATTGAAATGAAACACTTATTAAAAAATTTGAACAAACTTATAAATTATCTAAATGCAAAATCAGGAATTTTACTAAATGCTGCCATTTTAATAAGTACATTCTAAGAAAACAGAAAACAGAAATATCACACAGCTACCTGATAAAATGGATCAATATTTAACTAGTTATATTACACTCACTTCATGTTATTATCTTACTGAACAACAGTACAGATCAATACCCCTCTCTATTTTACCGTTCCTGATTTACTTATTATTTCCCTATTTACTATATCTTTTGCAACTCTTTAAAACTTCTTACAAATTTCCATACTACTTTAATTATACTCCATTTTATTAATTCATATAATTTAATCATCTTTACATTATTTTATTTTTATCTTCATTTATCTTTTCTTTTACTTGTTTCACTCATTTGACTGCAGCCATGCTGGGGCACTGCCTTCAAGAACTTTAGTTTAAAAAATAAACTATAGATCTTATTTTTATTAAGTCAGGCACTTATTCTATTGGTCTTTTTCGCTGAACTGCCAAGTTATGGGAAGACATAAACATACTAACACCAGTCGTAAAGTGGTTGTGGTGGGGCATACACAGACATGAGCACGCACACGTGCATGCGCGTGCACACACACACACTAAGCATTTGTACTCCATATCACAGAATCTTTTATTTGAGTTACTATTAGCAAATAATAATGTACAACTGCTTAATAATCAAAGAAAAATATTAATGCACCGGCATGAATTATATCATTTCTTTGCAATTGCAACAAATTTTGATATTATATTTATGTGATGAAATTTCTTAATTTAGGCTTATTTCATTCTGCAAAAATTTATAACAGGTTAAATCAAAACCAGTTTAAAATGAGATCACTAATTTGATGTGAAAAGTACAAGTTGGTGCATGGAAAGCTATTAATATTCGGTTACTTGAGACAGGTGAAATTTGAGTGAGGAAATATGGAAATGGATATCATAAAACAGGGTAGAAAAATTATGTGGAAGAAGATAAATGAAGAAAACTGCAGAGAAAATGGATGTGAGAATTTCAAAAGCGAATAAAATGAAATAGAGGAAGGCTTCTTTATTGAAGCAAAACTTAGTGCACAATAAATGGGGAAAGAAAAAAAAAATCAACAGCTCATCTGTATAGCCAACTGTACTGTTAGAGCACTGATAATTGTGTTGATGATAACAATAGAGATGATGAATGAGATAACAACTGTAATGGTAGAAAAGGTTGATACAGAAATGGATATGACATTGAAGTTGATGGTGGTGATTATGATCACAGCTATGATGGAGATGGTGGTGAACATAGAGGTTAGCACGGAGAAATTGAAGATAATATTCATGGTAGCAGTAATAATAGCAGAATGTAATTGATTATTTTGCTAGAAAAAAAAATGTGGAGATGAGAAATTAGTAGTTAGTGTTAGCGTCACTTTAAACTGTAATGTCGCACTTTGCTAAGATCAGTGCATTACTTTCAATAATCATTCATATTATTCTATATGCTTTAGTTTAATAAACTGGAAATCAAAGAACTAATGTGTTATTCTGGGTGCTCATTTTAACATCTTAGAATATTTTATGCTCTGTTTATTGTAGATGTCATGATGCACAGATATATAACTGACTAGGATAATGAAGCAGAATAGCAGGTTTGTTTTTAAAAAAGTAGCAGGCATGGCTGTGTGGTAAGAAGCTTGCTTCAAAACCACATGGTTCCTGGTTCAGTCCCACTGCATGGTACCTTGGGTACATGTTCTCTGCTATAGCCTCAGGCTGACCAAAGACCTGAGAGTGGATTTGGTAGACAGAAACTGAAAGAAGCCTGTCGTATGTATATATATATATATATATATATATATATATATATATATATATATATATATATATATATATATATATATATATATATATATGTATACATATATATGTGTGTGTGTGTGTGTTTGTCCCTCCCCATTATTGTTTGATGATCGATGTTGATGTGTTTATGTCCCCGTAACTTAGTGATCCAGCAGAAGAGTCTAACAGAATAAGTACTAGGCTTACAAAGAATAAGTCTTGTTCAACTAAAGGCAGTGCTCCATCATGGTCGCACTCAAATGACTGAAACAAGTAAAAGAATAAATAGTTAAAACAGAAAAAGAAACAGAATACAATCTCTGAATTATATGATATACTTTGGGTATACTGGGCACATGAAACAAGGTTAAATAATTTCTTCTTTCAGTTATCTATTAGAGAAGCTAGAATTTTATGGAGATTTAGCGATGATACCTGCTGATAAATTAGCGAACAAAATGTCAGATGTTATTTAAATCAATTTTTGTTATTAAAATAAGGATCACTTTAAGTTCAATTTGCCAAAAAATCTGGATTCAAGATATCTCTGTGCAAATTGTATGATAGGGATTCAATTAAATTTAGAAAAAGTAAACAATATAACACTAGCCTTACTGTAGAAAGCATTTCTGTTTATGTTATTAAATTATGAGTTCATCACCTGCAATGATGTTGAATTATTTTGAATTTTAGTAGATTTAATATTTACACCTTTCATAACTATGACTTTGTTGCATGAGATACACAATCATACTGTAATTATCAGGCTCTCACTAACTACATACCTAATGCAAAAAGATTTATTTCTAATATGTTTATGAAATTGCAAATATTTGTCACCTGTTACAGAACTTCATGAGCAACACATGTGTATAACGATTAATTGGCTTTTTTCTGCAGAGCCCAACTGTTATCCAGTTATTTGTTCTTTCATATCCAACTGAATTAAAATGTTAGTTTTAAGTTAATTTGTTTTTGATTAGTTGATAAGAGTCAACATTTAGCACAGAACTTGTGAACTGTAATCTCAAATTTAGGTAACTTAATAACAATTGCAATCTTAATAATCAGAGGTTAAAGGAGCATGTATTTAAATTGATGGAAAAACTGGTACTCTGACTGGATTCCAATTTAGAAAAAAAAAAAAAAATTTTTTTCGTAAACTTTTCTTAGATTTGTTCCGTCAATTTATTAATGGAAACTAAAATTCTTGATAGTGAGTTTTAAAATTTTTCAAGAAGTTAATATTTGAAAAAGGGTGAAAATATTGTTAGCTATTGGTTGTGAACATCTAAATCGAAGAAGGTTTGAAGAAAGAACACCAAGCAGACTGAATCAACATACATCAAAATGGAATGGAAAAAAAAAAAAAAAAAAAAAATACATGGTGCTGGTTGGTGAGGTTTTTCATTTAAAAGTAAAATGAAAATCAGGAACAATGGTTTTTGCATGCAGGGTTATTGCATTGCTGGTTGTGATTTGATTTAACACCTGTTAGTCTTGATTCTAATCTGAAATACAAATGCAACTTTTCAAAGCATAAAGTGGCAATCACTAGAACAGGTGAACATTTTAAAGAATAGAAAAAAAAAAAAATAGGAAAACTTTAATTATATCAGATGTACTTGGAAAATTTCTTTACTACTTTTTGAATTTACTTTCCAACTGAATAGAGACATTCAAAAAGTTAATATTCTATTGAAAGAAACAAACATATTAGAAAGTCTACACACAAAACAAGATGAAATCCTTTCTATAGTGAGAGGAGAATGTTTTATGTACCTGGCTTATTGCTTTATTGATGTTTTATGTCCTTAAGTAGGGGCTGTAGAACAACAAACTAATCTGAATAGACTGTATGAAGCAGTAAAGAGTTTTTATTTGTCAAATGCATAAAAAAATAAAATGAAAAAGTGAAGCTATTTGCTGAATCAAAATTGAGAAAACAATTTTCTAAAAGTAATAATAGGTCTATAATGAATCTTGTATAGCAACAAGATTTAATATGAAGAGTTTTAACTCAACCTATGTCAGTGCTATGATTATATGGTATAATTTGAATATTTTAATGTTCATATTTGTTTACATGGGCGTATACTCTTAAACATAGGTTTAGCTTATAAAATTGCAAAACTATGGAATAAAAATCGTGTAGTTAAAGCATGTAAAAAAATGTCTAACATTTTATTTAATTCACTTAGCTGACTTATATAATTATTGATTTTTCAACAATATATTTTTTAAATGTTTTGGTTTTGGTGAGCAAAAAAAGAATTTTGGCTTTAAAGTTGTGATTTTTTCTTAGAGGAGTAAATAGGGATAATCTTCTGGCTGTTTTATTTTTAACATTCCAGAATATCCTTCCATGTCATAAATATGAACTAAAACTCTCAAATGTCTTCAACAAGATGTCTCTTTTCTTCTACAATATATTAACAATGTAGTGTTAATGTAAAGATAAAAATGCATAGAAAAACAAACCCTATAAACAACCGAGCAGGAATAATTACTTTATAATATATTACTAAAGATGTAAATATGAAGATATAAAAATATCAGAAAACAGAGACACTTTTCAGTTTATATCTATACTAAAGTTAGTAAAACTCAAAATAATAACAATAATGGTGGTATCCAATGTTGGCATAAGGAAGTGGTTAAGTTGATTACATCAGCTCCAATGTTCAACTGGTATTTATTTTATCAAGTACAAAGGGAAGAAAGGCTCAGTCGATTTTGGTGGCATTTGAACCCCAAGCATAAAGGAGCCAGTAATAATGTCACTAAGGATTTTGTCCAACTTGCTAATGAGTTGACCAACTCACTGCCTCAATAATAATAATAATAATAATAATAATCATAATAATAATAATAAAAATTCCCCGATGCAGTACCAGGCAGTGGCTCTCATGGCTTCTGATTTGAACTGATTGGCAGTGTTATCATGGACATGATTTGTCTTGGTATGAAAAGACAGGCTACAGCAAATATTCTGCTCAGTACCACAGATTTGCTTGTCAGTTGTTTGACCATAACCATTTGAGCATGTCCCTTAGTGGCTGACAATATGCGCATCTCTGTGATCACATGCAGGAGTAGTTGGGGAGCATCATAGTCATGTGTTGAGAGAAATTTTGCGGGGTTTGAATAATTCATCTCTGGAAACTTGGATGCTTAGTTCATCATTCTTAAATAACCCACATTCAGGGACCTTTTGAGCAGGATGCACTACTCAACCTGAAGGCAATTCTAACTGGGCACCACCTGCAAGGTCATGTGATGTTTATCATGATGTAAGGTTATGTTGCACTCATATGGTTGTGATGCATGTGCCTGATGTACCCTTATCAGATGGATAATCATGATGGGTATATTAGGCTTTGTATATTTGTAGCCCAGTGTTACTTTGATGGCATGCATTGTTCTCTCACTCAATAATAATAAGGAAGAGTGAGATGAAGGAAAGCTTTAGGCGAGAATATCTCAGAAGAACCAAATTAATTATAGAAAATAAACTCAATGGAAAGTAAACAAAGTCAGCACAATGAATATATGGGCTGTCTCCTTAATGTGATGCTTCGCAGGTATTGTTAGATGGACAATAATGACAAGAAACAAGGAACTGCACCCTAAAAGTGGTGTTGATAGACTGTATGTGTTTATTAAAAAGAAGAGATCTCATAGGATGCAAGATCTACTGTCAATGAGGAAAACAGTGTGGGATGATGTGTTAAACAGCAGATTGTATCTTTGGTTGCTGCTGTTAGAAATAGCAGCACAATACCAAGTGAAAAGAACTTAAGAAGCAAGATAGAGAACAAAGATTGAACAACTGGAAAATCAAAGCAATGCAAGGGCAATATCATTGAGAAATGGAAGGGAAAGACTAGACCAACACCTGGAGGTTGCAAAGGAAAAGAGATATGGAAAGGGTGCACTGAGGTATTGATATACAATGCTCAGAAACAAGCTCTGAGAAATAATTACACCAAGAACCAAATAGATAAGAGCAGTGAATCACTCTTTGTAGGATGGTTGCATCAAAAATAAAAGAATCTCATGTAACGTGAGTGAGTATAACAGATTAGTTCAAAAAGAATACAAGAGGAGGCATGATAACACTGGAGATTGTATGAGAAGAAAGGTCTTGAAAGGACATTGAAATGGTAGAGCATAAACCTTGTAGGGTTTTACAATTCAGTGTGATTCAGTGACTGATGCTCAGAGACCAGACATTGGTGTAGTTGATAAAAATGATGTAGGAAACCAAGATAACAGATATTACCATATCTGGGGATGTACAAGTGGATGATAAGGAACTGGAAAAGATTGAGAAATACAAGCCACTAAAAGATGAGACTATATGAATGTGGGCAATGAAGAAAGTAACCATTATCCCAGTAGTTGTAGGAGCACTGAGAACAATAACAAACAGGTTTAAAAAATTTGTCGTAGAAATTATGGTTAACATGAGGGTAGAACATGCTCAGAAAACCGCTTTACTGAAGATGGCGAGGATTTTGAGATTGGTACTAGGATGTTAAATATTGTAAATAGTTGAAAGATATCTTATGAGATCCTTGACAGCAGGTTGTAGTCCACTCTTACAGAATTAGTCAAAGCAAGTGAAATAAAGAGCTCTGAGAAGTGAAATAATAATAATAATAGAAAGCAAACTATGCTGGATCATAGAAATAGTATGCCCAGCTTACAACAAGGTATGCGATAAGGAAGAAAGAAAAGTCGATAGATATGACAGGTTAGCTTGGGAGGTTAAGCAGTTGCGGTCAATGACAAAGGTGGTAGTAGTACCAATAATTGTCGGAGCCCTGGGAACAGTGAGTAAAAACCTTGAGAAGTACATGAAACAAATAGGGGTTGCAATAAGGGTTGAGCACTTGCAGAAAACAGCACTGCATGGAACTGCTCGAATACTCTGGAAGGTGCTCAAAAATAAGGGGTGTTACCTTAGTTCACTGGTAGTGAACAGCTGACACCGTAGTACATCTCCAGCGTCAAAAGCAGTGCAAAGGCAATAATGATAATAATAATAATAATAGTCTATGTAATCTAAAATTTTAAAACAAACACATAATTTTCTTATGTTTTCTTAAACATTCTCTAGAACAATAATACGGGCAAAACCAAATATATGACCCTCTAGGGATAACACCAACATGAACTTCTAACTTGTTGTCTCATGAGGTCTCTGAGTAAGACTTGGAGCCAACTTGTACAAATACAAAGCAAAAATCAGACATATAATAATAATAATAATAATAATAATAATAATAGTAAACACTTAAACATTGGAAAATTTTTCTATTATATGAAACAAAATTAATGCAAAGTCATAATATCTAAAGTGAATTTGAATATTATTATATAAAAGAATACATAATAAGGATATTTGTTAGTATTTGTATAAACATGTTCTACTAGAAGAATTTCAAATAAATGTTTTCATAAAGTGACAAACTTTCAACAATCTGAAGTGCTACTAGTAGTAGCAATTCAGTCACAAGATGTAAAATCACTGCAATAGATAATAAAAGCAATGCATAACAAGTCACTAGGTACAAAATCTCAAAAGAATCTGTCATAAAGGTCAAAAGGTATAGAACCTTGTATCTGCAGACATTTCCTATAAGCTTAGTAATACCAAACATTTTGGAGGATAATTCCATGTCTTTAACCATGTTAATCCCAAAACAGGATGGTCTGACATCAAACTCTCAAACTGTAGAAAGTTAATGGAAACTTGAATAAAACCAAATATTCAACACACTCTACATAATCTCAGAATATTTACTGTTTGATGCACAAGTTTCTAGTATGAATAACTGGCATTGTTTTCTTAGGAAAAGTGAAAAACAATCTGAAAATTTATAGTAACTATAAGATGATTGAAGGAAACATGGAAAAAATGAGGTAAGTAAATAGTTACTGAGAAAAACCTGCTGTTACAAATCACGAACTCATATGTATACAATAAGCTCCCACCATATCACTGTCATAGTCTGATATGACAGACTGCAAATATTGGTAAAAGTTAAAGCTATTCTACTTTTATATATTTACATGGAAGCTAATCAAGCTTCTTTACTAAGAAAAAAAATATATATATATAAAGGAGAAAATAATACTGTTTTTGGAAATAAAATAAGAGCAAATAAAAAAAAAGAAAGTTTGTAGAGAATCTATATGAAAAAATCTCATTAGCATCTCCACAACTATCCAATAATCAAATCCATATACTACCAAAACTACTCTGATGGAACTTGTGAATTTGAGTATGACCAAAATGTAGAGAAATCAAGTTAAAAATATATGTATTTGCAGCTAAAACCCATGTAGCTGACTGATAATTCTACACCAATAAGAAGTATTCTTACTCTTTGTAAATGTGAAATATGAAAAAAAAAAAAAAAGACTGGAATTATCAAGTTACTTTGTAACAACTTGAAAATTTGTTTACTCCAATGAAGCTTCTATCATTAAAAAACTGTTATACAAATAAAATATCTCTATGATAATATCACAAAAATTATGTTTTAGCACTTTGATCCCTTCTATAACTATCATCATATTATTATTATTAGTATTCACCGCCAGTATCATTAAAGTTTGGAGGAAATGCTTTATGATATTTTTTTCAATTCTTTACATTCTGAGTTCAAATCTCGTCAAGGTCAACTTTGCCTTTCATCCTATCAAGGTTGATAAACTACCAGTCATGTACTATGGTCCATGACATTGACTAAACCCCACCCCTCAAAATGGTTGGTTTGTACTTGAATCAGCAACCATTATAATTATTACAATAAAAGTTTATCTATTTATGTTTTCAATGCTTATGCATGCTTTCATTGCATAACTAAATGTAATCTTGTTTTGTGAATTAATGCAGTGGTTTTTGTCACTTAGTCACAGATCAATCAAAGGCATTCCAGTCATGGACATCCCATTGATTTTCTAAAATATTTTTGTATATCTACGACTACATTATCCAATGCATCATACTATTTTTAATATGGCAGGGTGTGATCTGATGTTTATTTGGCTGTTATTTATAGCAAATCAAAAGACTACATCAAGGCTTCCTTGTGGTTCAGACATATGCAGTTTGCGTATGTGAATGTGTTTATTATCTTGATTCTATACTATTTATTATGTGCACACTTCCCAATTATGTTGATTCTTATAATATATACACATAAATCCTGTCCTATGGGATATATATTGCTTTGTATTTCTTTTTATTATTCCCTGGGTTTTGCATTTCATTCCTCACATTTCAGTTATCTATATGTCCAGAACTTTGTTTTTGGACAATTTTTCCAATCCATTTTAGAGATATGCAACGTCTGCTGGGATTAACATATTGCTAATATATTGATGTCTGTTTGTAGTAAAACATGTACCAGAATATATTCTCTTGTAATACATCAACCAAATTATTATCATTATTATTTCCATTTCACTTCTTAGAGCTCTTGATTTCACTTGCTCCAGTTAATTCTGTAAGAGCTGACCACAACATGTTGTGAAGGATCTCACAGGGTCTCTTCCTATAATATGTAACATCCAGTACCAATCTCAAAATCCTCACTGTCCCCAGTAGAGCAGTTTTCTGAGCATGTTCTACCTTCATATCAATCCTGATTTCTCCAACAAATTTCTCTTTTATTATCAATATTGTTGTTGTTTGGTCATTATTATTGTGTGTATCAGCATCAACCTCATAACCACCAACAGCCTCATACATATTTTATTCCGGCTGTCTCCATCAATTAAGTATATTTTAAAAATGTTCTTCATCTTTATATTTTTGTTTTGCTTTCAAAGAGATATTTGTAATCAAACTATAACTCTCTGAGCATAAACTTGTTTTTTTGTTAAAAATTTTTTTTTTACTTTCAAAGCTCTCTAAAATATTTCAGCCAATCAGATACTCCATTTAACAATTGAATATTAATCTCAACCTAAAACTACAGAATGGTGTGTGTGTGTGTGTTTGTGTGTGTGTGTGTGTGTGTGTGTGTGTGTGTGCGCGTGCATGTGTGTAGGTAGGTAGATAGATAGATAGATAAAAACATATAGAACTATTATCAACTTTTTAAAAACACAAAAATTTTGACAACACAAATGCAGCTGAAGCAATGACTTCAGCTTCAACAGATGGTCTCTGATCATATCACTTGTGAGATAAGCATAATCTTGAAACACACACACACACACACACACACACACACACACACACACACACCTGATGGATTTGCACTTAATTCTGTGCAAGCCAAGGAGGACAACTTGTAAATGTTTGACTAATCTGCTAAAAATAAACATATTTTTTTAAAATCTCAATACACCATCGTAAAAACGGTAGGAAACATCCGACCATATAGTTCTAGATAAACAAAATCTGAATGAAAAACAGTTGCTATTAGTAGGAACACCTTTCAGTTTTGATAATAGATCTCTTCAGTCAAGGTTGACTTGGAGCTAAGCAACAATAACAACTACATTCTATAATGACATAATCAACCATCATCTATGATTTAGATGCCATATGTCAGTTGCAAAGCTCTTCTACCTTGAAGCTATAAGATCTTAACCTCAATATTTTCATTTCTTTTCTAACTTATTGGGCTGCTCAATCTTTTTATCTTAATGAGGCTTCCATCTGAGACTTGGCTTCAATAATTGCAGGCAAGGCAACTTGGAATTAATCTAATCTATATCTA
>NC_068984.1:65013921-65019835 GCF_001194135.2 Octopus bimaculoides
ATAGTTAAGAAGTCCACTTTGTAACCACATAATTTCAGGTTCAATCCAGCTGCACAGCACTCTGTCAGCCCAATGTTTTTGTGAAGGAATTCGATAAATGAAAGCTCTGCTAAGTTCATAGTGTGTGTGTATGTGTATGAGTGTGTGTGTATTATATATATATATATATATATATATATATTTTCTTGTATATATATATATATATATATATATATATATATTGTAGCTGTGTATGTATCCGTGTATGTGTCTATTTGGATTTACATTCTGTGCTAAGCTATGCTACAGAAATTTGCTTACTGATGTTTCTTAGTCAACAAATCAACTGGAAACTCTGCACTTTCAGAGATAAGTGGAATGAAAACTATCCTACTAGAGGAACAATTAAGAATTAGTAACAAGAAGAACATTCTAAATGTAAAACAATGCTTTAGTAATATGTATTCACCTAATCCTTGTTACCAAGGAAAATGGGCAAAAATCAAATGCAAAAAAACACATATTCATTCATCTAACTGTGAGGCAAAATAGGTCAAACAAGATTCATAAACTCTGCCCAAGCTAGAGCAGCTATTATAAAGATCAACCCAAAGTTGATGCATAATTTGCATTAGCTAACAATAAAGAATGTCATTGCATTTCTGGGAATGAAACTCAAGCTAGATAATGCATTTGTATACTATAATGATGATGATAACAGATACTAGAACATATAATGATGATAGTGATAATAATTATTCAATTTAAAATACACATCAGCTTAAGAGCCAGAGGTAGTTTAGTTCAGTCATTAAGGATTTTCTCTAAAATGTATGGAGGTATAGTCATATGTTGTAAGTTAAAGTATGCAATAGTGGCGTCTAAATTATAATCTCATAGATCATATTACAATTTAATATCATAATCATATGATCACCATTCCATACAATAACATTATATAACTTTAATATCTAAAATACAGCACTTGTTAGCTCTAATGCATCATCTGGATTTGCTCTTTTATGCTAGAAATTTTTTCATCTCTATAATTGAAAAGTTTTCCAATATTTCTTATACTCTTTATGCACTGGAATTTCCTTCCATTTTTTATAGTTAGACCCAATGAACTCCATATGATATTAGATTTAAAAGAACACATAGAGAGAAAAATCAATGAACTCAAAACAGCTATAGTAAATTTTCTGTACCCATTCTTCTGAATTGTCAATTCCTATCTGACGACCTATAACTGCTTTATGCTGAGCCTCACCTCTGACATATTCGTCAATATATGTTCAGTAATACAATATACAGTGACCTGCTATTTCAGACAAGATGACATATTGCACCCCAAGGATGAAAGTTTGGGGAGACTACTTACAACATTCTCTCAAAGTATGGCAGCTAGATGAAAAGTGTCTGAACTAAACAAAAAGCACTTGACAACGTTTCATGAACAGAATAACAAAAAGGGGTTACATCAATAGAACTTTTCTAAGCAAGTTGACAACTCTAATATTATGAATGGGATAGACATTATTTAAAAAAAATTCAGTCATATACTATACAGGAGGAAAAAAAGACAGGATTAATTTAAAAGTGTATAAGGAGAGTAATACGACATGTAAGAAACTACAAAAATAATTTCAGTGACAATGAAAACTTCTTAAAATTTTGGAATATGATCAACAAATATAATGATGTGACTGCAGAAATATCTTATAATAATGTATGAACAAAAATATCTTATTTTCAAGGATAAATGATTTCTTATATTTATTATTATTTTCAGGAATGATATTTGTATCTCAACATAGAATGTTGTTTAGTTCCAGGTCAGCCTTGTTCAAGCAGTCCTTTGATCAAAACTGTTTCAGCTGGGACCATTATTTCTTGATGCCATAAGTACTCTGTCAGTCAAGGAGTATATGATTTAAGTCGACAGGGTATGATTTGAGATTTAGCAGCTGTTTCTAAGAAATACCGCAACCATACAAAAAAGGGCTCTTTCTTTAGCTTGGACTTCAGAAAACAATGTTGGTATTTCTTAAAGTTAACCTATGTGTATATAGCAATGAGTTTGACAAGATAATCTACAGAACAGTGGAATTTTCTGATATATGAATGCAGGTATATTATGAAAATACAAAACCATTGTTTACTCATAATTGATTAACACAATGATTTATTACAGAGAAATGAAAAAGAAATTCATATTATAGAAGTAACTTTATGGTTATATCATTTGCTTGTCTGACACAAACATTTCAAACTTCAAAATTACATTAACAAATGACCCTGTAATTTCAAATTTATTCATAACAGTTTCAAATATTTCACATACAAATAGTTTGCAAACTGAAGAGATTTAAAGAGACTTTCTTTAACCAGTTCAATGTCAGGTAGTTTTCAAAGTTTGTATGTTAGCTATTCAGCAATGAAAATCTCTACATACCAATAAATAAAAAATATACAAATATATATAATCAGTGAGTTTTAGTCCTGGTTCTTTAAACAAAGACAGTAGCAATTTAATTATAGTGACAATGTGACAGAATTCTAGATGTTTAATAACTAAAATTTAATTAAACATTAACAACTTCAGTTATTAATGTAAACTGAAGCTTAGGTTATTAACTGAAACTGAATCAAATTCAGTGAAGAAAAGATATAACTTGTTGCTTAGCCAATGATAACCCAGAATAAATCTATGATCAAGGGCATACCAACTTTGACCTCACTATCTAATACTCAGATATAGTATATCTAAGAGTAAATAATCGATTGTGTTTTTTTTAGGACAATGTAGTCTCATTTGAAGATTTGGCTGCTAATTCTCGCTAGGAGAATAACAATATAGATGCTTCCTCACTGGTGCAAAAATAAGTAGATGGGAGCAGTAGCCATTGCAGGAATGGTACAAGCAGTATAAAGCAGATACAACATAGACTTCCAAGAGAGTCAGTTTCAAATAGTAGGTTTATCAAACAGGCAGATAACATGTATTTTGAAGAAGTACAATATCTTTTTGATGTAAGATACATGTACTATTCCAAATGTTATTGTAATATTTTATGCTGGAAGACATTTCAGTCTCGTAAGGAGTTATTTATTTTTGATCTGAAGCTTACAATTGATCTCTTCCTTATGGTTTTGGGTTAAAAATTGTGAGAACTAGTTTGCTTAAAATTCCTAACAATATTAGCTGAAAGATTTTCATCAACAAAAGGATGACATTTTGTTTCTCTGTGGCTGGTTAATATTTTGGTTCTAAGGATGTTAACTGTTCCAGGTTCTAAGGATTTAATAGCTGGAGCAGTTGACACATTTTAATTTTGGCTGATAAGTGCCATTAACACATGTTAAATTGTAGTTAAAAGAAAGCCTAGTAAAAGTAGAGATAACATTTGGAGGTTCAATACGAAAATGCAAATGACCAAATCTTTGGCAACTTGCTCAAACAAATGCTAAAATGATTTTCACTTTGACAAAAACCTAAAATTTGTAGGGACAATTATAGTTGCTTGGACTGACTTTCATACAATATCTGTATGTATATTCTCAACTCTGGAAATGAGGAGAGAAAAATCAATCCTAATGGGATTTGAACTCAGAACATGGCTAAATATTGGAGAAAATGACACTGAACTGGCTAAATGTAAAGCAAATTTGGAACTGAGAAACATGAAAATAATATTTAGAGCAGCAAAAAAAAAAAAAAAAAAATTGCTTGGACTATTAATTCCATTTCAATGTTCATCTCAAATATGGGATAGGGACATGGAAAAATATAACACTAAGACCACACCAGTTATAGTAATATTTTGGAATTCAGTTCTTATTACAAATGAATGCACGTATCTGTCTATGTATGTGTGTATATGTGTATATGTGTGTGTGCGTCAATATATATATATATGTATTTTTATATATATATATATATATATATATATATATATATATACACACACACATATACACACACACATATATACATACACACATTACTACAAACACATATAGCACCGGAATGTAATTAGAGTGTACATTAAATAAAATATGGAGTAAATAAACCACAAGCTGTGATTAATAGTCCACTCAATTTTCACTTCTTCAGTAATGATTCATTTTACTATGTATTGAGTAGTAAATAATATCAATTTTTTTTCTTTCGTTTTTTGCAATATGTAACATCTTATCAGAATTTCTAAATTCAGAAAATCAGAGTGAAAATAATGGAACTGTAAGTTAAAAAAAAAACAAAAACACTATGTCTTTTTAAAAAATAATAATAAACGAACAATAAAATAAAATATCAAAACTTTCAAAAAGGTTAACATTTTTCTGTATTTATGAAACTTTTTTCAACTAATTATCATTTTCTTTTTTTTTCAGTTACTAAAATTCATATATAAATGTGTCCATTCTGATATTTTACATATATTTGTAAGAAAGATTTTTATTTGGTAAATTGATAAGTAGTTTCTTAATAGCATTACTTCCTGAATAATAAATAACAGTTATATTTCAAGAGCAAATCCAAAGATTTGCACACTGCTATTTATCTTAGAGTAAAATATCTCAGTCAATTAATATCTACTTAAATATAGATATAATTCTGAACTCAAATATCAGTTTGGACTACTAAATTAAGAAACATTTTAAAAATCATGTATCATAAATAATCATGTAATTCTGGAGGGTAGGATGAGGATGGTGGTGGTATTGGTAGTAATGATAGGCACAAATGACTGTCAGGGTAGAATTTTGAGAATGAAGGTTTCATTTTTTTTTAATGAACATTGATTAACAGTGAAGAGTAATTTCACCTTGGATTGGTCCTAGTGTCTGTGGATAATCCATCTGCCACTTCAATAGGACACTTTGTTCCGATCTGGTACCTCACATGTAAAATAATGAAATAACACTGAATTGGGCTAAACATATCTATGATATGAAATAGAATCAAATTTACAGCTAAGATTTAATTTAAAATATAAACAATCAGAGGGCGTATCCAGGTTGAGATTACTTCCTCTGCTTAATAAATTTTGGAATATATGGGGAGGTATTTTAAACTTGCATTATAAAGTTTATGAGAGGTTGAACAGAACAATTTCAGTGTTACATTAGATCGCTGGGCATTAGTGTGCTTTATTGCAGTCACTGCATATGTGATAGATTATTTTATTAAGGTGGGTTTCCTCGATACGCCCAAAGAGTACAAATCATATTAGTCTATTTTCTTCATAAATATCATATCACAAACACACAGCAATGATTTAGAGTTTACAAAAGTGTGTTCTTTATTTATGGTTAAGTCAAGACTTTTGGCAAACAACATTGCTAAAAAGGAATATTTTTCTGACATGAGTATTCAGTTAGAATGTCTTAGAAGTATTATGATTATATACATACTAAGCATTCAGATAAAACCAGTCCACCATCCATTGTTTCATGTATCTGCAGAGGCTGTACTTAAATCTTATTGATTCCCCGAAAATGGTTCTCAATGAAGCTTACATCATATAGTTAAAGTTACATTTTGCCAATAACAATGTCATATAAGATTTATTGTTTATTTAACTAAGCTTTCACAAGAAAATTTATACAATAATTATTTGATATTTAGAGCAAATATTTCTTTTATTAAAAGTGTTAGAATTCTGGACAGTAAACTGGTATTATTTACAAGAAAATAGAAATGTTAGTAAAAAAAAAATGGTTAATATAGTTTTCTGAAAAAAACATACAAATTATTTAAAATCCTCTTTCTCAAGAGGAAGCTGAGCTCTACTTCAAAAACATTTTAATAAGATAAGAAACAAATTACAAGAGGCTTCTTTGATTTTTAAAGATAATTTCAAATGATATGTTAACACACACATTATATGTGTGTGTGTGTGTGTGTGTGTGTGTGTGTGTGTGTCTGTGT
>NC_068984.1:65019903-65033815 GCF_001194135.2 Octopus bimaculoides
TATATGTATACGTACATGCATACATACACATATGTACACACACACACACACACACACACATATATATATATGCATATGTGTGTACATGTGCATGTATAAAATTTGGTCTGCAAAATGTAGCAGTGCATATAACTTTTACTGGCCCTCCAAGGTCAATGATTTTGTTGCCACCATTTGAGTGAAGTTTGAAATCAGCAATGATATTCTTCTTTCATACATACAATTTTATATTTTCTCCTAGAAAATCATATTTTATACATAATGTATTAACTTCATAAGTGCTAAATGTTAAGTCACAATCTACAACTACAAAAAAAGAATCAGAAGCTGATCATTCTTTTGCCTCATCTTTAGAAAATCTTTCTTCTAACTGACAACAATGATGAGTTAGAAAAGACAAAAGTAAAGTGGAATATTCTGGTGGATTTAATGTATGCGGTTGGCTGAGTGAAAAATGATCACTCTATGAAAGGCTGCATCCCAGATACTGATCTCTTCATCTTGTTAATTTTACCCATGCAATAAATGTGTGTATGTGTGTGTGTGTATATATATATATATATATATATATATATACAAAATATTTATTTATAATATATTACATACAAATTACGTATAAGCTACACACACATGTATGCATATATAGATATACACTTACAAGCATATATATATATATATATATATATATATATACACACATATGCATATACATATATATGCACAAACATATTGATATGTGCATACAGACATACACACACACACATACACACACACACACATATAGTGATATACACCACTCCATTTAATGTATTACTACACATAGAATTTAGTCTATCTTCAAATTAAAGTAAATTTAAGAATTGTTCACTGATTTATAGGTAAATTAATAACTATCATACATGACTGCATCTTTAGTATTTATATAATCTATTATCTATATATGAGTGTATGCATGTGTGTATACCTGTACATATATGTATATTTGTATGTGTGTGCACAGACACACACACACACATATATAAATATATATAAACATATATTCATATATGTATATAAGTATTTATCTACATATATATGAAAAAATGTGTGTATATGTGTATATATCTTTACACAAACACGTGCACACACATATATATATGTGTATATGTGTGAATATACAGTAAATGAGAATGAAGAGATTTGAGTTAAGACATGTAGATGTAGTTGACACAAGGCAACTAGTTCAACAGTATGAGTTCTCATCAACTGTAGGTATTTCATTGTTATTTCATAGCAGTTGATTAACTGAGTTGTTAGAACACTATACAGAATGCCATGAAATATTTAATTACAGTTCTTTACATTCTAAATTCATATCCTGTCAAGGTTAGCTTTGAATTTCATGCTTCCACAGTCAGCAAAAGGAGGATCAAGCAAATCTTAGGTAGGTTTAATTAACTACATTCTTCTCTCCAATATTTTGAGGCTAATAAAATGTATTTGAGTCATGTATTGCAGCTGATTTTTAATTGGCTAACTTCTGCACACAAATTTCTAGCTGTGAGCAATTGTTAGAAATGCATGTTCTGAGTTCAAATAACAGCTAGTAAGGTCAACTTTTATCTTTCTGGGAGTGAAAAATATGTACAAGTCAATTGTTGGATTTCACTATAATCAGCTGCTTCCTCCAGTAAAATTTCTACCTTTGTGCCTATGTTACAAATCATCATCATCAGCATTATTATTATTATTATTATTATTATTATTATTATTATTATTATTATTAAGGCAGCAAGCTGGCAGAATATTCACCATCGTGGGCAAAATGTCCACCAGCATTTATTTCATCTTTATGTTCAGAGTTCAAATTATGCTGATGCCAACATTGCCTTTCATCCTTTCAGGATTGATATAATAAATACCAGTTGAGCACTGAAGCCAATGTAATCGACTTACCCCATCGTTCAAAATTGCTGAACTTGTGACAAAAAATTTGAAATCATTATTATTATTAGTAGTAGCAGTAGCAGCACAACCGCAACACTACTACAAATATCGCCACTGTGACTGCTTCCACACATACTTCTACACATGCACCCCCCGACACACACACACACAGAGGTTTGTGTGTGCATGCAAAAGAAAACAAATGATGCTTATGGCTTGATTTACTTATTCATTTCTCAGATTTTCACATTAATACAACTTATATGTGTAAAGCTCTTTGCACCAAATGAGAGAATCAGCAACTGTTTATACATGCATGTTTGTGCACTCACACAAAGTGCAAGCCAAAGTTACTACACCAAAATCTGCCTTAAAATATTTCCTGAACAATATATCGCTGCAATAAATGAACATCATCATGTGCTTTTCACAGAAACTAGGTACCAATCTATTTTACCTTACATGAGCAGAAGTTGCACAACGAACACTTTCTAAATAAAGACTAGATTAGTTACTAGTGAAATAATTGCCTCTTTAGCTAGATCCCACGATGTCTGTTTTTGTGTGGAGGAGAGATTTCATTTATAGTTCATTTTAAATAAATAACGTTAAAGTTGCATTAAGGATCTTGAAGAAACAATATTATTGTATAGTCTCATTAAAGAAGATGCAAATAGATTATTGAAAACATTATTAAGGAAAAAAATTTTAAAAAATTGTAATATGTAGGTGGCTATTTTGTACTTCTTTGAAAAAGGGTTTTTTAAATATTAAAAATAAATTATTCACTATAGTGGGTGTATGCATATTTTGTGCATATATGTAGGTGAGCACATGTGTGCATTGTATACATGAAAACTTTTGACGTTCAAGCTATGGTAAATAAATATATTTGAGGATCAATGACTTCAAGTTTAAAACCTGATTACAAGCAATGCTCTAACAGAGATTTCTTCCAGTGACATAGGAACAGGCAACATTAACAGAATTGAATTACTGGTATAAACAGAATATAAAATAAATTGAACCTCAGCAGGATTAGAACTTGGAAAATAGAAGAAGGAAACAATGTCTAAAAGGACTGCTATTATTTTTGACATTTCTGTACACTTTTTATAATAATTAGTGCAGTATAGTTAACAATCAATTCTTGCCTTTGGCTGGTGACTATTTTATGATTCCTTAAGGGAGGAAATGGAAAGACAACTTCAATGGGATTTGGGCTCAGCAGATGAAAAGACATAACTAAGTATCATCTACAACCCTCAGACTTTTTTAATATAATGTTCATATGACAAAACCCTCAAGATTTTCATAAGTACATTCCAAAACTGTTAAGAGTGAATTAAAGATATCATAATGCTTATTACATTCTAATGATAATGCCACACCCTTTATGAATGACATAACCGCCACAAATATGAAAGTATAAAATAAATAAATGATAATAATGATGATAAATACAAAGAATAAGTTAAATAAATAATCATAAAAGTTCAAAATAAAACCTAAATACAATGATTCAGCAAGAACTTGCTGAAAGTGCTATTTTGCTAATTTTCTGATGCGTCAGCAGAATTAATTGATTAAAATCAAACCAAATTTCTGTAGAAATTATGAGATGAAACATTATCCGATAATTTGGCTTTAACAGAATATTTTCCAGAAAGAAAAGGTCCTACTTTAAAGTGTCTTTTATTGAAGCCAGTGTTCTAAATAGCTAAGTTATAGACATTATAAGGTTTTATTGGAGAGATTCTCACTATTGTAATCAATTTGAGCAAAGATTCTAAATAGCTATAATGGATTTATAAGATCTTACTAAAATTGCAGCATGAGTAATTTGAGCCAAATTTCTAGATAGCTATAGCCAATAAATTATTATAAGGATTCAAAGACAATGCAGCATGTAGTTATACCTAAAGCTGTGTATTAATAATGACTTCAGATAATGAATACAACCTCAAGAAAGTTTAAATGATAGGAAGCTTAAATGGAAATACAATAATGTGACATTTTGTGTCATATCTTAAATATATTATTAGTAGTAGTATTGTGATGATTATTAAATTTGCTAATTAAATTTAGATCTTCAAGAAAGAGGAAGAAGAGACTGTGTTATTGCCAATATTCTTGTGTATTCATGTATTAAGGTACTGCTTGCATTGCTAGTACTGGTTTTTTCTAATATTACTGCAGTATAGTAAAACTATATTTAAAATATTTGTTTCCAACATCTGAATGAGGCTCAAGGTCACAATGAAGAAGAAACTGGAAGTTGCAACAGCATGCTGCCAATATTTATACTTTTCATGAAAAAATAAAAGAAGAAAAAATATCTTCAAATATGACTCAACTTCTTGGCAACTTACTTTCACTCAATGAGATTACATTATTAGTAATTGGTTACATGAGTACACTGGATTGCATTATATGTAAAGTACTGATGTAACCAATTCCAAGTTAGGCACCAACATGGCACCTGAGAATTGATGTTCTGCTTTTGTGTACACTCATATCTGTTGAAAGCAAATGTAAACTCATTTATCAGCAATGAATAGAAAATAATATTTAAGCTAAGAAAGAATGTCTACTTGGTAAACCACACAGCATTATTGAAGACCGAGCTTGAAAAGATGTCCTTTTTTGACCAGAACGTTTCTTGGAAAAAAAAAGTTACTATGATATAAAAACCTAAAAATCAATTTAAAATGCTTCTGAAAGATCCCAGTAGACTAAAAATGATAATGGAATAGTAATGTATCCCCATGCTAATAGTATGAGTTTGAAGAGTAGATTATACATATATATAAATGCAAACATACATACATACATACATACATACATACATACATACACACATACATACATACATACATACATACATGCATGAATGTGCATGTGTGTGAAGAAATATATTTAAAAAATGTCCAAGTGTCACACATTTGCTCAAACAACAATAAAAATATGACAAGGTACATCACACATATCAGGTAAGACACTCACCATAAACTGAATACAAGAAAAAAAACACAGAGATGAAAAACATTCCATGCACATGAGGCATGGATATTGGAAGTTCACACTACATGAAAAAATGCATTTGAAAGGGAAATAATGCAGTCATGTTTTATTTTCTGTGTGAGAAGAGTAATATTTAGTTCACAGAAACGAATAATGGTGTGTATCAGTAAAAAGTAAATATCAGTTGATATAGGTGGTAAAATTGAATATATTTGGGTGCCATTAGGAAAGGTGATTCCAGCAGTTCAGACAAAACTTGTCATTGTGGGCCAGCCAAAAATATTAGAGTTTACCTTATTTCATGACACAGACTTGTATTTTGATTCTCCCACTCCTCTCTAACACAACAAAGAGACAATAGAAAATACAACACAATACAGAACATATAAAGAAGCATGCAATGGAAAGGGGCATACATTTCTATACATACACACGTAAACTATTTAAACAATAAAAAGATAAAACATATAGTGTCCATGAAAAAGTATAAGACAGTTGCCAAGAATGAATCAATATATCCTGAAATTCCCATGACCTTCCTTTTGAGAAAATGCTTCCACTTTCAACACAAGTTAATCTGTGAAGTGGTTAGTAATACCAAGTACCAATATCAAGCTCTTAGTTGTTATCAATTCTATCACTAAATGCTTTGATCCCAGTAGTTATTTTGACTAATGTAGTATGTAATGTTATATGAACTCAAAATGTTTAAAAGGCAGAATATAAGAGGCAATTTGTGCCATTCCAGTCTTTAGTCCAACACTATTACCAATACACCATAATAGCCAACTACAAATTTAATTCTTTTTATGTTACTATATTTTATATGTGAAACACACAAGAAAATACAATACAAAATAATTAACAGCAGCATTGTAAATAAAAAAATATTTTCTTATTTTCTTACTGTAAAATATTTTACAATAGATCTCCAATAGCAAAACAAAAGAAGACAAAGGAAAACATATAACCCAAATAAGTTTCTTTGCTGGAATTTCCTCAATATCCATTTCCAAAAAGAAAAAAAAATGGATGAAGAAATAATGAGAAAAAAAAACCCCTCATGATTTGAGTACAACAGTATAAATTTCTGTTATTGACATTAAAAGGTTTTGAGTTGTTTCAAGGGAAATAATATTTGGAAGTCATTCTGATGATAAAACAGAAGAAATTAAAGATAAACAACACCACTAAAGGAAATATGTCCATGTAGTTACTATGACAATGCATATTTACGTTTAATTTCTTCCTTATTATATTTCCCTCCAGTTTTAAAGTCTATTTGTTCTGTTTAAGTTATAAGAGAATAAAGATGTCATACTATTGCTATAGCCAACTTATGCCTGCACACAAAAAGAGATATTCAAATAGGAAAGAAACACGAATGTGTATGTGTACATTTGACAACAACTATTACAAATCCATACATAGAAGTCATGCACAGCCACACTTGTGCTATTTCTCTCACTATTCAATGAGTGGAACATGAATAAAGTGTGTATTTGTATAGAAATAGATTAGAAGTTTTACTGAACACATTGACTATGTTGTCAAGGCATGCCTACTATATTACAGAAAACAGACAATTCTCTTTCTAAGTCCATTAGAAACAAAAATAGATATAAGTTTCATGCAATATCCTCATAAATTTTATTTGCATCATCACAACTGCAAATTTCATCACCAGCTCTCAGGAAATAGTATGGTGCTTTCAGAATGCATTTTGGGAATGAATACACAAAGATAAGGATATGGTCAATTCTGATCAAAGTAACACCATCAATAAATGTATGAAGTTTCTATGAAACCTGTCCAACACTAAAGTTACATATCATTTGTTTTCCCATTAAAATATTAACATTAAACCTAAACAATTCAACTAGTTACAAATTACCAAATTTCTAAGAAATTTTAAAAGGAAATCATCTGATGTATATGTTGTAAATGATACTTGATAACACACTTGATTTTATATATATTACATACAACCGACATTCTAAAACACTTTTTAGATTTCTTCATTAGCTCTCAGTTCAAGATCACAATGATTTTGGTACCTTCCAAAAATACCATTCCCTCTAAGTTTCTATGGAATTCTAAGTTCTCTCAGTGCACACACTGCAGCATGTTTCTTTCCATTATCACCCATATAATCACTACACTAAACTGGGTCTAGCAACTATTTTGTTTTGCTACTGACAAAGGGTTTGTTCTTTCCTCTGATTTTTTCTTTCATCTGAACAGCTCAGGGTATATATATTTATTTATATATATAAACTATTTATATATGAACTTATGAGTCAGTCAATGAGAAAACACCTACTAAAAGAATTTTTTTTTGTTTTTGCTGGTTTTAATATTTAAAACTCATTCTTCTTATCAATTTCTCAAAATCCAAATGATCCAACTAATATATATAAGCAGTATCTTAATGCTAATTAAAAAAGATTCTAAAAATGTAATTAGATATCTAATACCTTCAAAATTATATATAGAAAATGTGTATACAGTGCATACACACATACATATGTTTACACACACACACTCACACAAATTTGTACATATTTTTAAGAAATTATAATTTTATCCTCCCATTTATTCTGAATTATCAATTCGTTGGTTTAATTAACAATCAGTATGACAAAAGTTGGATCATTTTTCATTACCAAACTTCAAAATTATCAGAAAATCATTTTTGAAGGTTTGCTAAGATAAAGAATAATATATGGTGCTAGATGATAGTGAAATTTAAATCATCTGATAAAATCTACTACAACATGGTCATATCACAATGCGAAGGATTATTCTAAGTGATAATGAATTTTATAGATGACATAAGAACTATAAACAGAAGTGAAATATTTGGAATATATATATATAGGATTAAATTTTAATTTCTTCTCTAGAGATACTGAAATGTGAAATTATAAGGCATTTGATTTTTCAAGTACCACGAAGTACATAGTTTGAATTCCCTTCCACAAACATTAACTAAGTATTACAATGGAAATATTGTATATACATGTATGTGTGTATATAACCTTACAGAATGCTAGCACACACACACACACACAGTGATTTGCATTAAAAATGAATTCTTATCTGATATATACTGCCAGCAGATTGAGTAGAAGCAGAATGATATTACATATCATGATAAACAGTTATATTGAGATATATAGTGTAATATGAATTATTGAATGCTGGTGTAATATATGTGTTTGCAGCATAGAAGCTTTTCTTCTTGCAAACAGTCTGTTACCCACTTTCAGTTACTAGTTTAAAAAATTCACTTATCTTATGCATCAAATGCCCCAAGAAATAACCACAAATGTTACAATTTGATATTTTTCCTCCTCTTCAATCATGAATAACTCTAGTTAAAATAGTCAAGAAATTTACTCTAGTTATCACTCTTATCTAAGATATAGAAAAAGATAGTGTTGCTAAAATATTTTTTGTATGATGGTGCACAGTAGAGTATGGAATAGTAAGGCTCAATGTGATATAGTATGGATAAAATATAGATAAAAATATTGGATGAAGATTCAAATAACTATAATATACAATGTTAAATATATTGCATTGGAATGAGCAAATTCAAAATTATGTGTAATAGTACATTATGCTCACAGTATAATACACTTTTCATAAAGAGCAGTGTAGTTGCTTGCTGGATTATGTAGGTTGATATGAAAATTAACAGTTGCAGTATCTAATGTGATGTATATGCTATGTAAAATCTGTGTAGGGGATTATTGCAAATAATATTGTGAATACTATATATAAAATCTATGTATAATGAATAATGCAAAGTTTATTATGATAATATGAAGAATGCAATTCATGAAAGATGATAATGTAAGTTAAAGCAATACATGACATAAGCATAAATATTTTGATGAAAAAAATGTTGTGTGTGTGTGTATAAGAAAGAGAGAGTGTGTGTGAAAGAAAGAGAGAAAGAAAAAAGTGGGAGAGAGAAGGAGAGAGAAGACATAATGATTTATAATATTCAGTGAGTTGGTAAAATGATTTCCATCAAGTTAATATCTTCACAACAAAATGTTGGAAGTGTAAGAATTTAAAACACTGATGAAAAGGTTAAGTCAAACAATTTATGTTTAATAATGAATAAAAACAATTGGCATTATTGCTTATATTTATTCTCTTAGGAAGTAGAAGAAAAACTTCTGAGATACTTTTAATTAAATTCAATGTTGTATCTTATTGATCGATATGTATAAATTTTAAAGAAAATCATACATTATTGGAAAATTAGAAATCTAAAATTCCTACTATTTAGATTTTGTATTTCTAACTTAAAATGATTTTTATGAACAGGAGACAGCAATTGTTTGTGTGCAGGACTACTCATGACCAGATGATCATAAGATCAAATCTTTACAGAAAAACTGTTATATGTGATTAAGAAAGGAAAACTGAAAGAAGCCCATCGTGTATATACATATGTATATATTTATGTTTGTGTGTCTTTGTGTCTGTGCTTGTCCTTCTACAATTGCTTGACAACAGATGTTGGTGTGTTTAAATCCTTGTAACTTAGCGATTTGGCAAAAGAACTGATAAAATAAGTACTAAGCTTACAAAGAATAAGACCTGGGATCAATTTCTTCGACTAAAATCCTTTGATGTGGTGCTCTAGCATGGCCACAGTCAAATGACTGAAACAAGTAAAACAATAAAAAAATATATAGATAAGACAATAGATTACTAAATAACTAGATAAGAGTTCAGTCATTTGTATCTTCCCACTAGGAATGCATCACATTGTGTCCAAGAAACTGAAAACTTTTTAAGTGGAAGATTTGTAAGCAGCAGTTGTGCAAAACAGACAGGTGTTTTATGACATTTCTATACAGAATTCAGATTCTGCTATATAAATAGCTCAGAGTGATGAGTTTTCTCAAACTGACTTTCAAAGTACATATGCAACATGAAGATTTTGTCAGTGACTAAATAAGTAATGAAACTCAACTTACTATGGTATTGTGTTTGCTACAGTCTACCTGACAGTCATCACCTACAATGCTTATTTGACAGTTTAGTAAGTTAGCAAGAGGAAAGACATAAATTCTTAAAATAGCAAATATGCTAATGTTGAAATTCCCACCACACAGTTACAAAATAATATATAAATCATTTCCTTCTATAACATACTATTCAGGAAGAAATAGATGTAATAGCATATAAATCTAAATTTTTAAAAATTTGGCTGTGTGGTAAGTAGCTTGTTTACCAACCACATGGTTTCAGGTTCATTCAGTTCCACTCTGTGGCACCTTAGGAAAGTGTCTTCTATAACCTTGGTCCAACCAAAGCCTTGTGAGTGGATTTGGTAGACGGAAACTGAAAGAAGCCCATCGTATATATGTTTGTGTGTGTGTATGTATGTGTGTATATGTGTCTGTGTCTGTGTTTGTCCCCTCAACATCACTTGACAATCGATATTGGAGTGTTTACATCCCTGTAACTTAGTGGTTCGACAAAAGAGACTGATAGAATAAGTACTAAGCTTATAAAGAATAAGTCCTGGGGTTGATTTGCTCGACTAAAGGCGGTGCTCCAGCATGGCCACAGTCAAATGACTGAAACAAGTAATAGAGTAAAAGAGAAAATCTCTCATGAAAAGAACAAATAAAGTGGAGAAAAAAAAGGAAGAAAATATTAAATTATCTCCCTATATTTTAGTAGTTAGATTTTTTTAATAGGAAAAGATAAAATCAAATAACAGCTGCAATATCTTCTAGATGAGAAAAGAGCCCATGAAATAAAATGAATGACTATATTATCTGCTTTTTAATTGTCTGAACTCTGGACTCTGTGTGTGTGTGTGTGTGTCTGTGTGTGTGTGTGTGCGTGTCTGTGCGTGTGCGTGCACGTGTGTGTGTGTTTGTGTGTTTATGTACGTGTATGTGTGTGTCTACATCCATGTGGGCAGTTTTTACAAATATTGAAATGATAAAGAAACACTACAGAAATACATTTGCTTTCTATTTCTATTTATCTTCCATTTATTCTTTTAAACATGGTTTCATAGTTATGTAACTACAGTGAGAATAGTTTTGGAAAATTTATTTTTCGTCCCAAATTTATTTTCAAATAAATTTATAAATAGTCATTTAATTTTCATTCAGTTATTCATATCAGCAAAAGTTTGACAATGTCACTGTGTGAGTTCTCTTTGTTAATATTTTCACTATGTATATACATGTATGTATATACATGGATGGATGTGTGTGCATTTATATGTTCGTGTGTCTCAGTGCACTATGTATGTACTCTTTACATACATATATTAGTTGTTTGCTATGAAGATGTACTTATCAGAAAAGAGAGCTGTCATTTGGAAGTTCATGATTGTATATTCAATGCACACCAGGAAACTTCCTTCCACTAAAAAACGTAGATGACATATTGATTGCCCATCTATGAACACTGATGAAGCAGCTAAACTTTGAATTTGTTCAGTAATTTGCAATGGAATGTTGGAATCTAAAGGTGTATAATAAGCCCCATAGATTCCTTTGAATTTAATCTTAAAAATATATGAATGTAAAAAATATGTGTATTTGTTGTTTACTCAAAATATTATACCCTCATTATTATATTATATAATATATATTATATTATTGTATATATTATTATATTATATATTCCCATTCATAAAATTATTTCTTTGTTTCAAGTTTCAGATCTTCTTTGACTTTACTGAACCTGCTTTTTACTCTTTTGGATTCAAGAAAATAAATAAAAAATTAGTACTAATAATATTTTACTATATATTCAATTAACTTTCTCCTACCAAAATGATAATTTTTGTCTTTATCTAAGCAAAATATACCATTAGTATATACTTCAGATATTATTGTGAGTAGTTGCTCTTGATATATTACGTTACTCAAAGTAGATGAGTTAGTTGGTGAGTATGTTTTACTTTCAGTTAATACCTGAAGTCATTAGCTGTTGATTTATGAGATATTATCATTTTATTCTTTATGCTTTAAACAGTATCATTAAAATTTAGTGCTAATATTTTTGCAAATGGACAAGGCTTAATTTTCTATTACTATGGAGACTTGATAATATTCTCTCTCTCTCTCTCTCTCTCTCTCTCTCTCTCTCTCTCTCTCTCTCTCTCTCTCTATTTTGAAATATTTTCATTGTAATCACCTCATTATCATCATCAATGACAATATTCACTTTGCTATACTCAATTACTTAATTGTTGTACACTGATAAGTATTATGGATGAGGCTGGAATAAAAGTTTCAAGTCTGGAAGCTGCACGATACCATTACTAATTTTAAGTAATGAAAGAACACTGGCAGCAAATGTAACTCTAAGGCTTTAACAATTTGTTTTGGACTCTGACAATCTTTCTAGAATTCATGTACAATATAATAGTATGTAGTTGAAAACTTCCATACAAACGGGCTACATATAGTACTATAATCTAAGATGAATATATAAGTGCATATATATATATGTATACACACACACACAAATGCAGGTGTGTTGCATGGCTAAGAAGCTAGCTTTCCAACTATGTGATACCATATGTCACCTGCATTGGGTGTGTCTTCGACTATGTCCAACACTATATCCAGCACTAACCAAAGCCTTGTGATTTGGGCAGTGCTGGATTTGGTAGATTTGGGCAGTGATGGATTTAGTAGATGGAACCTGTAAAAATCTCTCCATCATTCATGTGTGTGAGTGTGTGTGTGTGTATCCTTATATCTAAATTACTATCATGCAAACGATGTTGTTCATTTCCAGCCTTCCATGGAAATATGTCTGGGCATGGAAAGTATTACTTTACTTGGAAACAGGCAAGAGTTGGTTATGAGAAGGGCATCTGGCCATAAAAAACTATCTCAGTAAATTTCATCTAACTCATGCAAACATGGAAAAGTGGACATTAGATAAAGACCACACACACACACAAACACAAATATTTATGTTTAAAATGCCATCAAGATATATGTAAACAAGTTTATTGATGATGTACCAAGAAGTGATTTCAACTTAAATACATTTATTTAAAAAACAACCTTGAAAATGGCAAAAAAACTGCTTTAAGGTCTTGAACCAGGCATCTTCAGTAACGTACATGGAAAAGCTATCAATTTTTCTAAAGCAAACTTTCACCTTTCTACCATCATATTCACTGTTTTAATCTTACCATTGAGAGAGTTTGTTTACATTTAGAATGTAAGTGGGGATGCATCAAGAAATATGTAAATAAGTCTTTATTAACCATGTGCCTCAAAGTGAATTCAGAAATAAATAACAGATCATAATTCATTGGATAGAAAAAAAAAACAGACAGAAAGCTACCTGTAATACTTGAACTACGCAACTTCTGCAACCCATACATATCTATTTCTAACTGCACAAAAGAAGCCTCCTGTCTGGGCTACAGAACATGCCTAGTTCAAGTCACCAATAGCTTTCCACTTCTGTCTATTGTGAGGCTTAGGTAAATACACAGACACACACACACATACACACACACATACACACAGATATATAAGTATACACAAAAACACACACACATACCCCACAAACACACGTACACATGCATACTATATGCATAACTTGATAAATCTTTAGAATGTGTGTAAGAATTTGCAGCAGCTCTGGTTAAGTATATCAATATGTATTCAATTTATATTTACCTCTACCCTTTCATCACAAACAACTATTTCACATCAACTCACAACAAAATTCATTCCTATCTGACAAAATGAAAGAAATATGTCAGGAGATCCCCTCTTTTCAAACCACAATAGAAGCATATGGCTGCACCAATCATTTTGTTCAGAACAATTTTACTTATAACTCTTAAGTTTTACCCTATGACAGTAGATTGTTTAGTATTTCAATAAAATGAATGCATAGTATATAACATAATTTCTTAGTTTCTTCATATATG
>NC_068984.1:65034701-65042127 GCF_001194135.2 Octopus bimaculoides
TTTTTTTGTCTTGTTTTTCTACTGATGAAAACTCTATGTTTTTGAGCAGCAAAAGCTGTTAAACACACACTATCAAACAAACACGCACACACTATCAAACAAACACACACACACACACACACACACACTGCTATTTGTGATGTGTGCATAACTTCTTCCCACCTTCAGTTTCTCACTAGTGTCATCTTTTCTTGTTCAATAATGATAAACAGCACTAAAACAAAATTGGTTCTTTGACGTAAAACAGTTTGCTTTGTGAAGAGAATACTTTGACTAACTGCTGATAAACATGGAAACTAAAATATTTCCACTTGTGTAAACTGTTAAGTGCTTTAGCCTTCATGGTGTAAAAACTTTATTTAGCATGTTTACTTTATTGTGTGCTTTTGTTCTCAGATTATTTATTGTTTCCACTATGTCAATATACATAACAGCACTGAAATAATACTGACTCACCACCTACAAACAGATGTCAAACATATGAAACTATACTTGCAGAAGATCACATGTAATAAATGTATGACAACTCATCACACACAGAAAAAAAAAAGGGTTCTGAAGCTATCCACAACTGAACACTGAAACTTATGTCTTTTAGGAGTTTGCAGTCACCATTGACTATGACAAGTGATGCAACCAAAGCTGATCTAGCAAATAAAACAATAGTAATAGAAAAGAGGAAAGAATTAAAATTATCTCATAAACTTTTGGGATTTCTTACATACAGCAGAGGTTACTTTAACATTTTATCACTCATTGCCATGAAATGTTCAGCATTTTTAGGGTTTAATATATTATAAACAAGTAGGAAAATGACAATATGACTTCTGATTGTTTAGAACGGTTCTTGTTGATAAAACTTAAACTAAGCACTTACACTTTCAACGTGTCATGCGGAAAGGATCTATGGAGCATGTGTAATGTGTATATAGATTTATATGAGCTGTCACCATCCAGGCAAACATTTTATACAAGAAAGACAAAGAATCAAACTAAACTCTGTATTTACATTATATTGTGTACAGACATATGTATGTAGATTCTTTTGTCAAGAGAATATGGTATACATAAATAATTTAAACCTGAGATATTTAATGAAGTAAACATGCTAAATATGGTTTTTACACTATGAAGACAGACAGAACAATTTACATAAGCAAAGATATTTGAGTTTCCATGTTCATCAGGAGTTAGTCAAAATGTTCTCTATACATAATAAATAATTTCAGTGATGTTTAACACCACTGAACAGGCAAACAAAATTAGATTGTTGACAAACTGAGGGTGCAGAAAAGGTTATACAAACACAAACACACATGTGTGTGGATGCATATTTGTGTTCATACAAGTGTAATACTGGAGTTTTTAATAAATACTTCTAATTCTCACAACCTATGCTGCTCCAGAAAAAGCTAATACGCAACTAGATATAGGCACAAGTATTGCGCTGAAGTTAAATTTGCATCACAACATGGTTTGGAATTCCACTGTGGAACACCTTAGGCAAGTGACTACTGCTACAGCCTTAGGCTTACCACTGCTTTGTGAGTGAATTTGACAGATGAAAACTGTGTGACTGTACGGTTAAGAATATGAGCAGGTAAAGTTATATGGTTAAGAAGTTTGCTTCATAACCATATGGTTTCAAGTTCAATCAAACAACATGGCACCTTCGGCAAGTGTCTGCACTATAGTCTCAGATTCAACAATGCCTTGAGAGTGAAATTTGGTAAACAGAAATTGTACAGAAATATTTCATGTGCACAAGAAACGCACTCAGCACACATATACGCGCACAAGTAAGGTTCAGTGTGGAGACAAGTGTCTGGCAGAAGAATACTGCCTCAAGAAATCATATCTATCTTCTGTCAGCATGAAAAATCAGATGTAAAAATGATGACAGTATATATTCAATTAAGCTTACACATCTCAAATATATATACATATTTACATGTGTGTGGTAATGGTAGCAGTTGATAAGTATGCACATGTGTGTAACATTTCTTTACACACTCTAAATTCTCTCCAAATAAGGAAAGAGGGCATGAAGGAAAAAGATGGATTCAGGACAAAGATTATTCAAAAAATCAAGAGGAAATGGAGATGAAGAAAGTCTTAGATATAAAGTATATATATGACATATTTTTAGTATTAACTGATATAGTAAATAATTTCAAGAGTGCCATAATTATGAAATATGAAGAAGAGGGCTATTTTGATTAAGTTAGTCTCTATTGCACTAAGGTCTTAATAGTTAATTTAACACAAACGATAAAACTTTCCCTGATTCTTATTTAAGAGGAATAGTCTTCTTTTAGTAATTTGTGCCAATACAAATGGAAACTTAGTAAAGTGTACTTCAGTTAATGAGTTATCAAAATGACTACAGATTAGTATTCTCATCAATAGTCTTTTCTTATCTGTAGCACATCTGATTTCAATCACTGCCTGGAAGCCTGCAGCCAACTGAGATTCAATCTTCAGTTTTATTGCTAACATTTATTTATAGCCAGAATTTATTTACATGCACACCATTGTTCCATTCTAATGGGTCTCTAAAAAAGGAGAAAATATGCTTATTTCTTTAATAGCACTATCTGACAGTGTTGAGAATAATTATTGTAGACAATGTACATGGTAACAAGTGAAATAGTAATTTCTCAATCGCTGTTCTCAATGTATAATCAATGAGGTTTGCCAAGGTTTATATTTCAATAGCCAAGGAAATAGACTACTGAAACAAGAAATATGAGTTCAAACTTTGCTGGAGGTATTGAACTTTAATACAGATATCACTCTGTTTCAGTTATTATTGATGGATATATGTATGTGTGTGTGTGCATGTATATATAAAGTCTGAGTACTATAATAACAACCTTTTACTGTTTGTTCTAAATTATAACACACATACACATATATGTATATATATGCATGTATATATGTATATACACATACACACATATTGAAGGAAATGATGGAAATGAACAAATGGAAAAGTACTCAATACCAAGAGTAGAGTTTCAATTATTAATTATATAAGTCCAATCAAAATATGCTGCTTCTTAAGATTAACATTTAAAACAAATATACAGAATTCATTCATTTTTGCAAGATTTTTCTGCGAGCAGCAAACCTTAGTTATCAGCAAATTCTGATTGACCTAACTCTCACATACACACACACTTACATACATCTATAATATATATAATGTATGTATGTATTTGTTTTCTTTTTTTGTTTGCTTTTCTATGAAAGTATGGCTTACATGAATATATTTTTAAGGCATTGTTTTACTACCAGATGCCCTTCTTGTCACTAAGCTTTATGTGTTTGTCAAATAAGGAATTTCTTATTCTACACATCTTAGAAGGGGTAAAGCCAGCAGATAATTTGTTAACAGAGGAAATGACATGTTACTGCTTGTGTCACAGTAATTTTCAGACAGCTTAATTGTAAATACACAGCCATGAACACTTATGTATGTGTATGTATACATACTTAGATAAGTTTCAGCCAGAATTGGCCCAGGCCATGATTGTCTAAACAGTACCATCTGGAAAAGATATGAAATGATGTTTCATATTACACTCATTCTTTTGGGACTATAACCCATTTGTGTAAAGAGGTATTGTTTACAGAGATATATCCAGATGTAGGTAGTTTATCTGGAATTGGCTGGAGATATTCTTTCTGAAACCATTTTAAGGGTATTAAATTTTTTCTACCATTATGTCTTGGTATGATGTAAAAGAGAGCAGAGCAAATTGAGGTGAAACAGTTCTGTTTTAGTGTTGTGATGCAAGCATGATTTTAGTAGAGGATGTATGGCATAGGACCAAATTTTGGGTGAATTCTAACGTTGATATACAAATGATATAGTGCTAATAGTGGCATTAGAGCAAATAAAGTTTGAGCATCTTGAGCCAATCCCAATAACCAAGACTTGTCATCCAATCCTTTCCTTTTTGTGTGTGTATGATTGATATCTGACATGCTTCTATTTTCATATTTTGTTTTGTGTAGAGGGACCACAACAGACAACAGTTTTCAAGGTGAGGACAGGTGTGTGTATCATCATCATCATCGTTTAAAGTTTGCTTTCCATGCTGGTATGGGTTGGATGGTTTGACTGAGGGCTGGCAAGCCAGGAGGCTGCACCAGGACCCAACCTGTTCTGGTAAGGTTTCTACAGCTGGATGTCCTTCTTAACGCCAAACACTCCAAGACTGTATTGGGTGCTTTTTTATGTACCATGGGTACCAGGGCCAGTCAGGTGGCAATGGCATCAACCATGCTCGAATGGTGCTTTTTACATGCCACTGGCACGTGTGTGTGTGTGTGTGTGTGTGTGTGTGTGTGTGTGTGTGTATACATACATACATACATATATATATATATATATATATATATATATATATATATATATATACACACACCTTTTCCAACTTTTCCAACTTTTCCAGTAGCTGATTTGTTAGTAATTAATTCAAGAATTGATTACTGAAACATTAAACCAATGCAAGAAAATAAAAATAGAATGGTTAAAAGATATACAGTAGCAACTATTGGCAGATAATTCAGATGCTTATTAACTGTGAAGCCCGTAATTCGTCATAGTCTTCACAATTTCCCATATCAATGATCAATGAGAAAATAAGTTTCATATTATATAACTCTGCCTTACAATACGATTTTAGGAATATAATGTTTCTGTAACACAGAGTATTATTTTTACCAGCAAATTGATGCATCATTTGAAAACCATTGTATCAGGAAAAAAATAAATCATTCTTTTAAATTCCATTGTTGAATTTTGGTTACGTTAGTTTGCATAATTTTCTATTCAAACTGTTTTAATGTAGACGTTTTATGGCTGGTTATCCTTTCTAACACTTAAAATCCTTCATGAAATAGAACTTCAACCCACTTTCCAGTTAGATATACTCACAAAAGTAATGTGCTTTCAATGGGTTTTATATGAAGTACTAATCCACTCTTGCATCTTATAAAATAATATTTTGAGAAGATGAATATATTTTTAAAAGGTTTTTTATATGAAATCCTAATGCACTCCTATATATTACAAAATACTGTTTTGAGAATGATAAATAACATCCCTCGAGGGGTATCTCATATACAGTAAATGTTGCTGCTGCAGGTCAGCCTAGGTCAGCACAGATTCAGCAGACCTTGTTATCAAAGCATTCAAGCTAAGAACATCATGTTCTTTTAGGAATATCTTAAACTACATTATGCAATATAAACTTCCTTATGCAGTGAACATAAATATGTATTTTGAAGATAAATATGAAATAAAAAGCCAAAGGGATCATATATGTAATAAAAAAAAATAATTGTTGAAAGAATTCTCAACAGGATTTCTATATTATTTTGCAATAGAAAGAAATGGAAAACTATAACGCTGTAATAATAGTTGCTATTGAGAGCAATTTTATTATACATTTATTACTTATAGTTCAGTGAATTTAATAAGCATTTATAAACTTAAACAATTCTGTAACTACACTATGCTTAATCGCAAATTCTATTTCAAGTTATCTTGTTTTACCTCCACAGCTAGATAAAACCTCAGCATGCTGTTACCAGTGTATTTATGCTGGTAGTGAGCCTACCTGTTTATATTGATCAATTGTTTGTTGGAAGGGGTGCTTGTGTGGTTAAGTGATTAACCTTGGCTATCAGCACCTAAACAGGATTTGACCGCAGAATACAAAGACCCAAAACAGACAGCACTATTTTGTACAATGGCCTAAAAATTCTGTCTAACCTCAAACTTTGGCTAGTATTTCATTTTCTTCCCACCAAAAGAATGAAAGACAAAGTTAACATCAACAGGATTTGAATTCAGAGAGCAGAAATCCCAAACAAATATTTCAAGGAATTTTACCTGGTGCTCTGATAACTCTGCCAACTGATCAACTTATAAATCACATATACTATGTTACATTTAGTGGACAACATCTGAATTTTCACAAAAGCTTTCACTGCCACCCCTCTTTGATTATTTTATTTTGAAGGAAGATATTCATTGTTCCCCCCAACACACATTCTGCTTTATTCTGTTCTGAAGGCAGGAAGATATTTATCAAATAAATTCCTATGATACATGTTAGACCAATAAGTATCTATTTGTCAGGCAAAAATGATCATACACAAAAAAAAAAGTAATTTCAATTGTATAGCAGTCAAAGGATGCTTTAACAATGTCATGTGATGCTATAAGCAATAGTTGTATTTCAAATTGTTACCATGAAACTTACTATCTTCAAAGACCTTGGTGAAGTTCAGCTATATCAAGTTTGAGACATCGGTTAAAACAGTAAAGATATAATAAACACAAGTAACACAATATAACAAACACAAGTACAAACAATACAACAAACACAAGTACAATGCCATAACAAATACAAGTACACAACACCATAACAAGAACAACAAGATATAACACCAATAATCAGTTTTATCTCTTTTCCTTCATTATTTATTGTTCAAACACAAACACAGAAGAGAAGTTACTTTCTTCATTAAAATTTCTATATGTTAATCTATACATTGACATTTCATTTTTTTTCTTTTTCATTAATAGCATTTTTCAAATGATGATTCTTTATTCAATGATTAGGTTATCAAGGAAAAAAGAATCTTTGTCCAAAATGTAAAAAAAAATGTAAACAATTGAAAAAATATCGATGACTTTGTTGTTGAAAACGATCAATGATTTTCTTTTTTTTGTTTTTTTTTGTTCATTCATGATTAAATTTTTCTTTTTATAATATTTAATTTCTTTGAATTTCCTTTATCAAAAAAAGTTTAAAATATTAACATAAAAGAAAAGAATATTTCATCTAAAACTGACCACTCAGTTGTAATATGTGAAAATTAAATTCATTCTAACATTGTTAAAGCTCAAGGAAAATGATGTTGAAACATGAAAAAAAAAAAAAAAAAGAGCTAAACCTACTTTTTTTAAAAGTTAAAACTCAATATGTGTGAGTCTGTGTGCGTGTGCATAAGTAATTGCTTTTGTAACTGTGAGATCAGGCAAGTTTCATCTAAGGCAAGAATTTTTAATATCAGATATATTATTATTGTTACATTTTGCTCTATTTTATCTATCCTTTTTATATATTCATTCAAAATATCACGATGCATCTTTCCTTTAGATATTTAGTCCTGATGCAATGGTAACATTCAATATTTTCTTATTAACATTACATATGCATATATACAGAATATTGGTTATGCACGTTAATAACAAAATGAAGTATCTGTACCCACACGTACATATATATATATATATATATATACACACATTTGTATGTGTGTATATATATACACATATACACACACACACATATATATATATACATACATACATGTATATATATATATATATATATATATA
>NC_068984.1:65042137-65044038 GCF_001194135.2 Octopus bimaculoides
ATATGTGTGTGTGTGTGTGTGTGTGTGTGTGTGAGGCTATCTCTAATACAATAAAATACTGTGAATCAAGATATACTGAGTAGAAGTTCTGAGGGAAACTGAAGCCTTAGCACAACACTTTGTAATGACAAGCTTTTAAATGTGCTTCTATCAGCTTTATTTGATACCAACTATGAAAGAATTGAGTGGGTCAATGTTGTAGATAAAATACGAAAAAGAGAGAAATATTGCAAAATATAAAGGAATTTCTAAAATGTCAAAATATCAAAAGAAAAGCGCTTACCTTTTATCAACATGGTGAAGCTGAATGTTTTCAAATTCTACCTTAACTTTCTCTCCTGGTAATCCTTCAAAAATAAACTGACAACTGGCTCCTGGTGGATAATTCTGGGGGTATCTAGGAGAGAATAACCCCCCAGTTTTCGTAGAATTTGTACTGATATAAGAGTATGTACAAGGAGTGCCTGGATCCCGGACACCATTCGTTACAAATTTGCCTGAAAGTGAACAAATTTAATTATATAAACTTAATGTAAATTACACTTGATATTACAGTCAAACATCTATTATTATCATTTATATAAAGTGAGATTAATACAAATGGGCCTTATGTCAAATACTGTACTGATTTTTCTCCTGGCTTTATCTGTGAAACCAGATACAAATCATAATTATCTCATTAAGGCACAGATAGTTTCTCTTACCCAGCAATTTGACCTTGTCAGCTTCATATATGAGGACATTTGAAAATTAAAGCATTTTAAAGGGTTATGCAATGAAAAGAACTGTTACATTCATCTCAGTTGAAATTTCATGTAAACAATTAGCTATAATGAAAGTAAATAAAAGACTATAAAATATATTTATAGGTTTCAGCCAACACAGTATGTATGTAGACAGATAGAGATACACTTTGTCTTTAAAATATCATCATGAACAGTTTCAAGTAAATTACAGTGACTGATTTGCATGAATTCCTTGGCAGTTACTTTGGTTAATAACTTACAAGTGCACTCACTGTGTTTTATATCACTGCATTACTGCACTAGCCAACATTGTATATATAGATAGAAATGTGAGCACAACTTGTCTCTCTTTATGTGTGCATTTGCATGCACATATGTGTGTGTATATATATATATATATATATATATATGTATATATATATGTATATATTTATACAATAGTGAGTTAAGAAAGAGTTAAAGTTATAGTCAGCTGCTGTTAAAATTCCAATTCAGGACTGAAACTATCCTGAACACAAGTTATGTCTACTTTTATCTACAGGTGCCATGTTAGTTAAAACCTATACGTGTATTCTGCAGAATAGCATAGCAGTGAAACAAAGACTGTGAATGCAGTAGTTATTTATAATCAAACTAGCTCTCAAGATATGATGCATATCCAAATTGGTCTCTTCAATTTACAGAAACTCTCTTACTCTCTCCACTGCATATAATGCTTTAATGTGACTTTATAAGCAGTTAAAGATGGTACTTGGTCACTGATGAAATCCAATCAGAAAAAAGAAACTAATCTGCCTAATGTTCTTTTTTCTGACCATGCTGTGTTTACAACTCCCATACACATAGTATTGGTTAAAACAATTATGTATATTTTCAAGTATGATATAATCTTACATATTTCTCAATGGAAGACTGTTTTTTTTTTTTGTTTCTTTTTGAAAGATGTAAAATGCTTTGACCTTCATAAGTGGAAAAAGAAACACTGCAGTAAAATCTTCAGTTCAAACATTATTAGAACAAAATATCTTGTAATTCATTAACAAATGACATTATAAAGAATGTGTGTGTGTGCATGTGCACACACACACACACACACACACTCACTCACAGATGTATACATATATATATATATATATATATATATATATATATATA
>NC_068984.1:65044445-65062929 GCF_001194135.2 Octopus bimaculoides
ATATGTCTCTCATTTATTAACAATATATATATATATATATACCTCTATATGAATATATATATATACACACATATACACACACACACACACACACACACACACACACACACACATATATATATATATATAATGATAGATACATAGATAGATAGATAAAGGATAGATAAAAAATAAACAGGCTGACAGACATATATGCGATTGATGAGTTTAAGAAGTTTGGATGTAGGCATGACTGAGTGGTTAAAATGTTTGCTTCACAACCATGAGGTTGTACCTTCGTCTAAAGTTTCAGTCAGGTCATATTCATGTCACAGCGATTCAGCCAGAGAAATATGTTAGCATTACACTTGTCGGTAGAATACTCAGTCATTTTGCATAGTAATTCAATGTTTAGGTTGTCCAGTTGAAAGAAGAACCTGGACACTCATAGGACAAAATCAACAGGAAAGTCCATTATCACACATGCAACATATATATATATATATATATATATATATATATTGTATGTGTACACATATGTACAAATTTATTTAAAATGTCCATTTTCCCCATGACCTTTGTGTATGAGTGTGCATGTGTGTGTGTATGTATATATATATATATATATATATATATATATATATATATATATATATATATCATGCAAGAGATTGTAAATGTATACACAGATACAATCCATAGCTGTGTCACCACTCAGCATTATCTTGTCCAAGCAATAAGCAAGCTTATATGTCCGTGAAACTTTTATCATGCAGCTCTGTGCTATACTGCTGATCCAAATCTGTGTATGTGTGTGTATAAGAGAGAGAGAGAGAGGGAAAGAGGAGAGAGAGAGAGAGAGAGAGAGAGAGAAAGAAAAAAAGAGAGTATAAAAATAAGAAAAAAAGAGAATATAAAAATAAGAGTAACTATCATAACTTTATACTAATAAAAATATCTTGTAATGCAATCTACATGACGAAATGTAGAAAAGGCTAGATAAAATTCCTCAAATTATATGAAGCTTGCTCCGAAAACATTTTTTATCTATTGTCATGCATTTACACTTTGCTCTTTTGTTTCATAGAATTTCAAAAGAAAGTATCTTCAATAAAGTATATATCTAAGGAGTTTATGACACTTCCTGCTATCTAGAATAAAGTGTGTAATTTCTAAATTAAGATAGCTGAGGATGAGTAAAGACTTACAAAATGTTTACATTACACATAAAAATTGTTTTAGGAGATATAACAGATAAGAATACATGACAGACAAAAATGAGGAGAAAGCACAGGATAAAGTGAAGGTTTCAAATTATCTTGAAGCTTGTGAGACTGTGTTTGATTATTTGATTAGCTGAATATATGTACATGTCAGTGTGTGTTTACATACATACATACATATATATATATATATATATATATATATATATATATATATATATATATATATATATATATATATATATATATATATGCTGCGCATATGTATATACACTTTTGTAGGTGCGGGCATGGTTGTGTGGTTAGGAAGCTTGCTTCCCACCTACATGGTTTCGGGTTCAGTCCCACTGCGTGGCACATTGGGCAAGTGTCTTCTGCTATAGCCCTGAGCCGACCGAAGCTTTGTGATTGAATTTGGTAGGCAGAAGTTACTGCCGTGTGTGTATATGTCTGTGTATGTGCTTGTGCCTCTCTCCCACAAAGTGAGAGAGGGAATATATATTATATACACATATGTATAAATAAATATGTATGTAATATATATATTTATGTAGGTACACATATGTATATATGTTACATGCAATTCCAGCAACACTTCTCAACAATTGTCTTGAAGATACATTTTCTAAAAGTCCTTTTTATTACTGCTAGTCATCAACATCACCATTGAGTTGAATACGTGACATAGGACAGAAATTTTAATTCAACATCAACTGAGTTGTGCTATTAGACTACCAGGTTAGAAGAAATATATATGTTTGTGTGTGAGTGTGTGTTTTAAAGGAAAGACAGAAGATGAAATATACGAGAATTTATTATTAATCATGACAATCTAGCATTGATCCCTCATAGGTGGGACACTCAACAACTGGTTGGGGCAGATGTGTCTCAACAAGTAATAAATAGACAGAACTCATTAAAATAACAGTTCCACAATATATCTTCTCATTTCATAGAAAGGAAAGCAACAAAATGAAGGAAATGTTTTCATTTGCATAAAAGATCAAAAATAAAATCACGGATGCAAAAAAGAAACTAACACGCAATACAACAAGAAAAGTATTAAAAATAACCGTTAACAAAATATAGATGAATAAATGTCCTCACGCAAGCCACATGGCACATGTACACTTGCTCATTCAAGCATCTGCAAAAATGTAAGTATACTCACACATGCGGCTTGTTGCACTCACAATCACAAAGTGAGTTAAATATCTACTTGGTGTTTATAAGAATGGGGAGGTTAAGAGTAAACTTAATTCATTCATATCTTAAAGTAAACGATGTTAACAGTTACTCAAATTCATTCCCACTGCATTGTGCAAAAGTACATTTATATGCATGTAGGCATTTTGAGAGTCTTTCAGAAATTCTATTAATGATCTCATTAATCCACAAAATAGACAAGGATTCCTCAGAGCAGAGAACGCATCTGGAAATCATATTGTATGGTTTTGCATGCCTTGCTATGGACCTGGTTATGCTGTAATTAATTTTATCCTCCTTCAATCACCATACAAAATCAGCCAAAGATGTTGAATTTCTCTTATTGTATATATATATATATATATATATATATATATATCCTAAGGTTCACTTATATATATATCATTATCATCATTTAACGTCCATTTTCCATGCTGGCATGTGTTAGACGGTTTGACTGGGGTCTGGGAAGCCAGGAGGCTGCACCGGGCCCCAATCTGATCCGGCAGTGTTTCTACAGCTGGATGCCCTTCCTAACACCAATCGCTCTGAGACTGTGGTGGGTGCTTTTTATGTGCCACCAGCACAGGGGCCAGAGGAGTTGGCATTGACCAAGATCAAATGGTGCTTTTTAACGCCACTGGCACGAGGGTCAGAACTACAATTTCAATTTGATTGTAATTTGATTTGATTTGATTTTGATATTGATGTTGATGTACTTGACTCAATAGGTCTCCTCAAGCACGGCATGTACGATCCAAGGTACTTTTGAGTGGGCTGGTTATGCGATATAGTAAGAATATAAACTGCTTCAGCCACTGCTGACACTTTTCAAGGCTCCAGTGAGACCCACAGTGAAGTAATGTGCCTACATCTGGAACAGGGCTGCTACTATGCACACTGGTGTTGTGGACAACATCCAAAGAAGAGTCATTCAACTGATTGGCATTCCATCATAGACAGACACACTCTAGTCTCTGGCCAACAAGCATGCTCTCTCTTTTATATTGTTATTGTAATAACCTCTATTCTATGCGGCTGGCTGGTTACATATCTCTATCAACCAGGTACCCCTGGTGTACATCTAACTCCAATTTTCTTCACCTTTGTTGCACCTACCACCCCTCTCCTCACACTAATCACTATGCCTATTTTTTTATTTCCAACACATTGGCCCCCTGGAATTCCCTCCCCACTCATATCTCCCCAGCAACAGTCTAAGTCTTCAGCATTCAGATTACTCTGTCAAAGGTAATGCTTATTTAATCACATTGCTTTGAATTAATCATGCATTATATTGTAGCTTGAAGAATTTGATGATGTAATAGTTTATTTTTAGAATGGCATTGTAGAGTACGTGAGCAAGGCCAGATCTAGCTGGTTTGAACATAAAATAGACAGAATATTTGAGCTGGATATGACTGGTTTAAATACTAAAAGGTTATATGTGACATTAACAGCATACATTTCACTAATCTTGGAGGGCCTGCAAGAGTCATGAGTTCTACCTCTTTCTCCAAAATAAGAAATAAAATGAAAAAAAAAAAATACAGCTAAGTTTATGCAGTAAAGTGTTCATTACCACTATCCAACAGTGTACCACTCAGCAAAAAATATACAGTAATATTGTGTGAATGATAAATTCCAACAACTGTATAAATTCATATTAAAAAAGTAATAATTTCCTTTTAGTATAAAATCACGAAATTTACTTAATTTAACATGTATGACTAAAATTTTTGTCTGTCGATAGACCACAATTGTTCTCTTTAAAATAAATGAGTTCCTAAACGAAAGACTGAACAATAAAGACAGCCTCATTAAGGTTCCAAATAGAGTTTATCTCTCTTAAATTCAAATTAAGTGGGGAAAAATGCAGTATAAAACCAAGGAAACAGACCATGTGTTACAAGAGAATAACAAGAGGGCCTGATGTAATTAGGATTCCTGGTAGATTTCCAAATAACTTATCAACAAAATGGAAACTCAAACAGACTGAAAGCAGAAAGAAATAGAAAAAGTTAATATTGCCTTAAATTTGGTCAACATCCAATATCAAAACAGTCTATTTTGATGCAGTCTTTTTCTATGGTATATATACATAAGAGAAAAACCTTATTAAAGGAAACAATTAGATACAAATTGTTATAAATGCTATAGCAAGCAAACTCTTACCAAATTTTATATATTTCTATATTTCCAATATTTTAAAACTATTATTATTATTATTATTATTATTATTATTATCATTATTGTTCAGTAGTTTTATTTTTATAATGTGCTTTCACTTCACTACCGAGCGCAGCTCTGTGCGCCTTGGGTATATGCTGTGGTTTGCTGTGGTGCTCTTATGTTTACTGTATTGAAAGTGTTTTGCGTAGAATGTGTGCAGTACCCAGTAGTGCAATTTTCTGTATGTTATATATATTTGTAAGTCCTGCTATTATTATTATTATTATTATTATTATTATTATTGGCAGAATCAATAAAGTCACAGACAAAATGCCTTGAGGTATTTATTTAGTTCCACTTCTCTACATTCTGAGCTCAAGTTCCACTGAAGTCAACATTTTTCTTTTTTCTTTTTCATTCTATTCTTAAGTACTGGGGTTGTCCCTTCCCACAATTTTATTTGCCATGTGACTATGCTTGAAATACTTATTATCATAAAGTGGCAAGCTGGCAGAATCATTAGCACCGCTGAGCAAAATGTCTGCCACAGCGTTCCGAGTTAAAATTCTGCAGAGGTCACCTTTGTCTTTCATCCTTTCAAAGTCAATAAATTAAGTACCAGTTGAGTACTGGAGTCAATATAATCAACTATCCACTTTCCCCAAATTTCTGGCCTTGTGCCTATAATAGAAAGGATGATTATGATTATCATTATTATTATTACTATTATTATTATTATTATTATTATTATTATTATTATTATTATTATTATTATCATCATCATTTTTATTAAGGCAATGGGCTGGCAAAATCATTACTGCATTGAACAAAATGCTTAGTAGTATTTTTCAGCATTTTACATCTCAAGTTCAAATGCTCCCAAGGTTTAGCTTTGTTATTCATCCTTTCAGAATAAGGTAAGTACCAATTGAACATGGAGTAAATGTAATTGACTGTTCACTGCCATTAAAAATGTTGGTTTTGTGCCAAAAATTTAAAATCATTATTGTTGTTGTTGCTGTCATTATTGTTGGAGTTTCTAAGTTGGGCACAGTGACAGCAATTTAGAGGAGAGGAGGCAAGTCAATTGCATTGAACCATTATTTGACTGGTACTTTATTTTATTGACCTCTAAAATGATGAGAGACAAAGTTGAACCTTCTGAGGTCAACTTTGATTCTGCCAAGGTCAACTTATCCTTTAGTCCTTACCATGTTAAGCAATTACTGGTGTCACCAAACTTTCTGGCATTGTATTTATGCTGGAGATAATTGTCGTTGTTGTTGCTTAGTGTAAGTGCATGATTTTGATACAGCTCAGAGAAAGTTTATTTAATAGCAAGAGATTTATTTTCTTACATTTAAATAACAAGGAATATTGAAACATTTGAATGTCTATACCAATAACTTGGGATGGAAAAGAATATGATTAGTGCAAGGATATTTTTCTTATGTATTTTTGTAAAGCTTGTTTACTCATAATTCAATATGACTTCCTCTGGAACAGCAGAAAGAAGTGCTTGCTAAAACCATGGTAGTAATAGATATGGCCCAAGAAAAGTTTTGAAAACAAAAGCACGAATTTAGAAAGAATAGCCAAAAAGAAAAGGATATGGCAATTGCACAGATAGACACATTTATAAACACAGACAATAAACATGTAAACATAGACGCTAACAAACACTGGTTACAAAGATAATATAAACCTTGAAAGCAACAACTTTGCAAACATTACTAAATAAGGCAGGAGTGAGAGAGAGAGAAAGAGAGAGAGAGATATTGTAGATGTGTCAGCTTGCAGGAGAAAAACATGGAAGCAGTATATAAAAAAATAAAATAAAATAAATTTATAGTTCAGTTTTAGAAACTCAGTCATATAATTAGAATTCAATACACCTATATGGAATAAATTACATTCTACGACATTTTATTACTGAGGTCATGTAGCCTAGTGGTTAGAGCAGGGATCCCCAAACTTTTTAGACCATCGACTCCTTCATGGAATCCTTGACTCCTCATCGACCCCCAGGCATGTACATGTACTAGAAAATAAATAAATAATAATAATAATTAAGTAGATGTGCAATTTCCCAACATTCATTGACTCCCTTTGAATAGAACCATCGACCCCTTGGGGTTGATATCGACCACTTTGGAGACCCCTGGTTTAGGGTGTTGCACTCATATTTGCAAGATCATGGTTTCAATTTCCAGTGTTTTTGAGTAAAACACTTTGCTTTACATTGCTCCAATCAACTCAGCTACAAATGAGCAGCCCTGCAATGAACTGCCATCCTGTTCAAGGGGAATGTTATGGTCTTGGTCACTTACATGCCATTGTAACTGGGTAACCAGCCCTATGAGTCCTAAAACTCAACACAGTCATGTCCAGGAGTTGATGATAATGATGATTATGATATTTTCTTATATTTGAAATAACGAGGAACATGACATGTCTAGAGACATATGCTAAATTTTTTTTTCTCTTGATGATACTGGAAATATATTCAAACTTCTGACAAATGTGTAATATAGTCATCTAATCTAGCATCTCTAAAAAGACAAAATGTTAAATGAAACTCTGGTCACACAAAATAAATTTCCTCAAAAATTTTGTAGGCAATATTAAGATAAAATTGCAAGAGAGTATATCAGAATTCTTCATTTGTTCACGATCCTTTAATCTACTGAACCAGAAAAGGCCTCAAATTACTCTAATACTATTGCAATGTTGTATGGGTTCCCTGGTGATAGAAATGCAACTTTCTCAAAAAATGTACTATGTCATACTAAAAGGAATTTTTTGCAACGCTGGTTCAGATTTTTGTTATTGAAGCAAGAAATAATATAAAATATCTTCAAAAAGCCACACAGAATATAATCTCAAGATAACTGTATGGTATGAGTGCAGTAAGTACTGAATGTGAATAACTGAAGATTAGTTATTAGTTAGGGTAAAATATTATTTAAAGGCATGCAAAAAAAGAGAGTGTGGGAAGGATGTTGGAAAGTCTTGGAGGGACGCTGGAAAGTATGAGAGAGGATTTCAATAGGTGGCGTTACTTCGAGTTTATATTGAGTTCGTGGGTTTGGAGGAACAGCATCCATTGTTTACAAAAAATTTATGGACAATTTGCATGGAGAGATATGCTTATATGACAGACAGACACATTTTTGAAAGTTTGAGACAGCATGACATTCTTAGCTAAACACCTTTGTAAATGTAAAGACGGGAAAAAGACAGAAATAATTCAAATGAAAATATCGTTAAACAAGATATTCATCAGTAAGTCTCTATTGAAAGCTAAAAAGGAATTTATCCTATTATAAAAGCAAGTTGAGAGGAAACTTTTCTTCTCTAATTTAAAGTCTGTTATCAGACTTTAGGAAATAAAACTGAGTTGCCAACTTGTAATGTTATTGAATTATCAAGTCTAGCTATGAATACTTATCAAATTATGAATTCTAAACAAATTTTAAAATTTACTTGAAACATCATATTGATTGTTCACCTTGAGTTAATAGATTTAAGATTTATGGGTCTTAAAATTACTTAGAATCTTAATAAATCCCCACTAAAAGGAAAATATATTTAGCTATAAGGGCAAAAATAAATATCAATGTTAATTATAAAATAGAATATTAGGCTTTTCAATAAATTTGCCAATAATTTCAAATATAAAAATTATTATTTTTAGCTATTGTTATAATCACTGTAAACAATAAAGAAGATCACCATCATTATGTATTTTCATAAGGTATTTCCAGATTATGAAACAGGTCATTAAAATTGATCCTCGTACTTCTTCATATCATTTAGTATTTCTTTTGTAAGTTTCATTATTGAAAAGTTTGGATTATCTCACTTCTGCAGATTGTTTTGGCAGGTTTCCATTCTGACTAACTTACAGTAAGATTCTATGAAAACTCTTCACTAAGTTTCTATCCTTCATTCTCGCCTACACAATCATGCCAATCTTTTCCATTCAACATTAGATGTTTTTGATAACAATCTTCTTTCTTGAGCTTGCCTAAAGCTAATCCATAAACTTCATCTTGAAAAACAAACAAATCATATCCATTTATGTCCATTCTGCTCTTTTCAGGTTTTCTGAGATAAATAATTTGCTAACCCAAAACAATTAATATATTAGTTTAATTCAAGAATGAAAATGTTTTACAAATATTTCTGTTTATCTCTATACAGTTCTTAAATTTATTTCTAGTTTGGATTCTTACTTCATCAAAATAGTGTTGGATCCTTACTACATCAGAGGGTTTATCAGTGTTTTATGTAGTCTACAACATGAACTGTCATGTTGCGAGCACTGATAAATACATAACAAGTTGTCTTGTCAGTTATCATTACTTTCAATCAATGAACTTTTGATATATAAGAAATCATTTTCTATTAATCATATTCAACCATGGAATAAACTAAATTGTATCAGTAAAAACAGGAGTAGTGTATGGAAGATAAATCCTATGTGTCATTCTTTAAAAATCAGAGGTACCAGCTAATAAAGAAATTGGTCATTGATCATGTGCAAAATGTCAATGATAGGAAGCATTGATATAGAGAAATATTCGTTTTAAAGATCCCTGAAGTTAATAAAAGGGATATTTATTAATACGATAATGCCATACAACTGATGCATGGAAAAGCATTTAATAACAAGCATGCAGCTGTTAAATTCATTTTAAATTTAAATTTCTTTCAGGAGGTGTAACTGTGTCACAGTTTACTGTGTTATTCAAAAGCTAGAATGACTCTTGCACAATGAATTTGCTTCAATTTCAACTACACAAGTAGAACTCCTAAATTTGATGTATCTTTCGCTCCAGATTTTTATTGTTAAGAAGAGGTTAATCAGTTTCATTGATAAATGTTTTGCTTGGCTAAATATTGTGATGAAAAATTTTTCTTCTATTAAACTAGGGTAGAATTATTCTTATACTAGAACTTTCACACCAAGAATGATCAGATTTAATGCCAAATTATATCAATGTTTTTCCTTCACCTTGTCCCCTTTTCCATCACCATATTCTCATCAAACTATTCTATTACAACACCATCAATTAATATTCACGATATCTTGGAATTTTTTCCCCACACAAATGTGTTCTCAATGTTCTGCATCAAGCAAGAAGTAAAATTTTTGTCAGTGAACTGTTTGGAATACTAATTTTCTGCTTCTGTATCCTATTTCCCTATTTCATTTACTGATATTCCGAGTTAATGGTAACTTTTAACACTATGTTTAAACATAAATGTCTACTTTGCCTTTCATCCTTTTGATAAAAATAGAGCCCAGTTGTTAGGGGTCAATACAATCAACTATACACTCAAAGGCAATGCTCAAGCATGTTTACAGTCCATTTATTGAAAAAATGTATAATGATAAAAGAATTTTGAAAAAAGAACAGAAAACAGACAATTCTTGAGTTCTTAAGAGCAGGTTCCATGCTTACTGGTCTTCAAAGGGGATAGTATTCATGAAGGAGTTGGTGTTTATGGCAGACAATGCTATAAATAATGTAATTCGAGACATAGCAGACTGACTATTTCCAATGGAGCTAATTCTAAGTATTTTTGAAGCAGTTTTGCTTGAAGTTTAACATATGATGGTGTATCATCCAAGTTATAATACCTTTTAGATTCTGACCAACTAAGTAACACATGCATGCATGTGTGTGTATGCGTTTTGCTAAGGAAAGTAGCAGAAAATGAAATGAAATCCTAACATATCCAAGAACTCATAGTCTGTCAAATGGAAGATGAGTGCCACATTTGCTTCACACTGGAATATAACAATCAGATCCAAGAGATAAATGTGTGAAAAACAAGAACGAGATAAAGAAAGAATATGTATGTTCTAATCATCCTCATCAACACCTTATGCCTGCTTTCCATGCAGGAAGCATTTGCATATGAAATAAAATGTATGAAGATATTAAATGGATTGTTGGTTAAAATATCAATCCATACATATCTATATCAGGTATTCAGAACTAATGTAGTTTCAATGATCTCTTGTTTACATAATGTCGACATAAAGTTTCTATTTACCACCACTGCTCTTGTTTAATGTTTTGCCCCAATCAGATGTTTAAGTTCATTTGGCTGCTGACTGTCTAACTGAATAACTAATGATATCAATTCAATGACAATTTCACATCCCAGTTAATATTGATGATGTTTCATATCTTTGGTAATACATTAAGATTAACACATCAAAAAAAGGGCAGTGATAAAAACATTTAACTATGTCTTCCTTAATGTAAAGGGAAATGATTTGAGATAATGTTCATTAATATCAAGAGATGTCTCATGGATTAACAAACATTAAAATCTCAGATTACAGTGTGGAAGAGAGTACACTTGGGATAATGAACAGAGACCAGCTGAATGCTCCATGTGGACTTAAGCAGATGTGGTTGGTTGCATGCTAGATCAGAGTAACTGAAGCCAAGAGAGTAGTAATAGAAGATATTATACATTATGTATTGTTGAGCAGCTGAGGACTTTGCTTCCTAGCCATGTTGTTCCAGGTTCAGCCCTATTGCATGGTAACTTATATATATATATATACACATATGCATATACAAATATACATACATACATACATATATATGTATTTATATATATTCATAAGAATGGTACAACAAGGTACCGATATTTGCTGGAGAATAGCGATCGATATAAAAACGACGCTATCGTATAGCTTCACTGCGTATATACTCAGTTCCGTTAACGGCTTGGCGTTCGGGCGAGTATACTTGGCATTGATGTAGCAACATTTGAAATGTTGTCTAGGTAAATGCAACTGATGAAGACTAATCAGATTTACGTTGTGGAACGTATTTGAAAAGTCTGAAGCCTAGGTATTGCATTATCCTTAATCTGGGTTGTTCATTTTCGGATGTTCTTCCTAAGGTAAGACAAGTTTTTCATGTTTTGTTGCACACACGCATTTTTGCTAGTATATACGCAGTGAAGCTATACGATAGCGTCGTTTTTATATCGATCGCTATTCTCCAGCAAATATCGGTACCTTGTTGTACCATTCTTATGAATTTATATATATATACCCTTTAGGGCTACTTTTTGCTGGAAATTGATACATTTGTATTAACACATTTGTATTGAAATATTTTTCATGTATTTATATATATATACATATATATATATACACATATACTCATACATACACACACATGCATATACAAATATGCATATATATACACACACACACATATACATACACACACACATATACATTCACACACACACATGTATATATTATGTTTATGCATGTTTATTTACATATGCAATCATCTGTACAAGAGCAGAGAGGGCATTGTTGTCAGTTTCTTTTGTGAGCAAATCATTCAGGTACTTAGTTGAAAAAACAGGTATGGATTGGCCCTAAGAAGGGCATCTGGCAGAAAACAATGCTTCAAATAACGTATGCATGTAATACATGTTAATAAAACTCATTCTAATGTGAGTGTTTGCGTGAGAAAGAAAGGGAGTTATACAGACGGAAAAGGCGTAAGAGGCAGGAGAGTCATCAAATGAGTTTGATATTAATGGATATTTGCAGTTAAACTTGGAAAATTACAATATAATAAATTCATATATTTGCCAACAAATCATTGAAATGCTATTGAAAACCAAGAAGCCTCAGAAAAGTTTCAAATAAAGCTATTTGAAAACACATGCAAAGGAATTTCATAAAACCTTCAAGCATTAAATTAAGAAGCTTTTCCATTGTCAGTTTTGCAAAACTTCAACTTCTTATAAGAAAACAAAAGTCTTTCAATGTGAACATTAAAATATGAATTTTTCAATTAGAATTTGAACTCCACAGCTCATCTGGTATATTATTTTATCCAATCATGAAACAAAGAATTATTGTTTTATCTCATATCCAAAAATCTCATTTGCCGACATTATATTTTTGAAGATTGATAAATTTAATATCAATTTTAACAAACAGATTAATTAATTTTGTTCTCATGTTAGATCTTTGTACATCAGAATAGACAATTGGTATGCAACCCATATCATGAATCTCAGAATGTTGCTATGGTGATCTTAGGAAACATATGTACCTTAAGTGACAGCACCATGTGTGAAAGGGAAAGTAAAGCTTAGCTACAACATAAAAAGAAAAAAAAAGAACTAATTTTTTTTTAAATCAGTGATACAACAAAAAGAGGCTCCCAACATGTATGATTGACCAATTCTTAGACTACAGTACCTCCGTTACTTTACCATTGAATGACATATCTCTTTATTATTTCATAAAGATATCATATTGAAAGTATGAAATAAACCAAATTTTAGTATTCTGAAAGCATTTCAATTCCAGTATTTTTTTTTTTAAATGTCAGATTTATTTTGTCTTTACAATATACTCACTTGCCATTTTGAAACTATTCTTGTATATGCAAATAAAAAGTTTATTTTGTAAAAGAAAAATTGTCATGTAATTGCAAATTTCATTATTTATTTTATTCCAATAATTTTGATTTCTTTAAACTAAAATAAATATTCAATAGTAAATATATTTTTTTCTTAAATTGTGTAAAAAGAATGAAAGGAAATTATATCCAAAAGGCACTTGAAATGTTTAATGATAAAGATAGAAAAGAGAATGAAAAACAGTTTTTGATGCTCAAAAGAGGTATTTCCTTGTTCCTTTCTTTGTAATAATTCTTAGTTTTTTAAGAATCAATAATTTTTTGTCACTTTTTAAGATTGAACTAGATGGTTTAAGTGAGAAGAATTGATAGTTTTTTTTTTCTTTTTTAATAATTTACTTGCCAATATTTATACCAATTTCATAAAGAATGGTTCAATTTTACTGATACCCTACTGACAATGCAGTTTAAATTACAAGTTTGATTATAATGATAATAACATGTTAAATGAAACTATTTACAATTTATACTTTCTCGAAATAAAAATAATAATATGAAACAAGAATATTATCAGGTCATTAAGTATGAAATGTCTGATTTTCTTATGCACCAAATTTGACAGCTGTTAACTCTAATCTTTTATCCTGACAATTCTTAGTTTCATAACATTGTAAAGTTACATCATCACTTTCGAAATGCAATTCATGGTGTCTAATTATATTGTAAATCAATTGTTGTAAACCTATGGATAGATAAAAAATTCGTGTCATTTATGAATATGATTTTCATCATGGGACCAATGCATCCCAGTCAGTTCGAAACATCAATTAAGATGTGGCGAATGGGAGTACTGTATGTCGATAGTTTGAGAATTTCTGGTCTGGTGACTTTACTCTTGAAAATCAGCCCTGTGGTAGACCTGAGACCAAGGTGGATAATGATGAGCTGGAAACTGTAGTGGAAGTGGATAGATCTCAAACTATGCATGAGTTAGCAGCAAGGTTTGATGTTTTGATTCCAACTATATTGAACCATCTGAAACAAATCAGCAAAGTAATGAAGCTGGACAAGTGGGTACCACATGAACTGAACGAGCATCAAATGATACTTCATCTTGAAACGCTGTTCTTTGCTGTCATGGCATAAAAGGGAACCTTTTTTGCGTTGTATTGTACATGTGATGAAAAATAGATTCTTTTTAACAATAGCAAATGTCCTGCATGGTGGTTGGATAGAGATGAAGTGTCAAAACACAATCCAAAAAGAATATTCACCAAAAAAAGCTAATGGAGTTTGTTTGATGGTTCAGTGCTGGTGTCATCCACTGCAGCTTCATGAGACTTGGTAAGTCAATTACAGTGGATGTATACATCAACCAATTGGATGAAATGATGAGTGAACTTGCAATTAAACAACCGAGATTGATCAATAGAGACAAGCCAATTCTCTTTCAAGGCAACGCTTTGATCACATGTTGCACAAAGAATGCTACTCAAGTTAGAGGAACTGAACTTGGAAGTACGCTGTCATCCACCGTATTCACCAGACCTTGAACCAACTGACTATCATGTTTTCTAGGTATTAGACAACTTTTTGCAAGGAAAAAGCTTCAAATTTGAAGAAGATGCAAAACAACAGCCTTTTGTGATTTCATCACCTCTTGCTCTCTTGACTTTTTCACTGCTGACATGAATATGCTACTGGTAAAATGGCAAAATTGTGTTGATAATTTACGTGCATACTTTAACTGCATTGCTTTTTGTCAAGATAAAGTAAAATAAACTTGCAGTTCAAGATCAGGCATTTAATATGTGATCTTAATGACCTGATAATATATAAATGAAGGAACCTAAAAGCTAATTTAAAATCAAAACTAATTCTACTGAAATATTTATTAATAATATCAGTAAGTACTAATATACCATTAATAAAGTAAAAATATTATAAATTACAACCACAAAAATATTGTTTTATGCTAAAAGCTTCAATATATGGACAAAGACATCTTAGATTATCTAGATATCCAGATATTTTCTAGTGAATGCTTGTTTCCAAATATCACTGTGATATTGTGACAGGAAAAAATAAATCAAAATGTTTTGATTGTAGTCAAGATTTTGACAATACAAATCATTAAAGGCTTTACAAATTAGAAGTGATCCAAAACAACAACTGATATGTATGCATCTACCTTACCACTACCCCTTCCAAGTGGTGTGCTTGTGCACATGAGCATGTTTTGCACAAAGTGTTAGTTGCCCAAAACAATATAGTAACTAGCAGTGACACTTTTACACTCAGTTGTACATGCTTCTGTCACAAGAAAACAAATTGTGCAACATCAGCTTTTTTCACACACACTAGTTACTAAAAATTGGAGGAAACATTGTTTCATCATAGACAAGCTTTACAAGTTGAATAAATTTAATTATTTTTCATAATATAAATGTTTGTAGTGGAACAAAGGTAACCAATGAAACCTTAGAAGAAATCCATAAATTTTTCATTAGCACACTAGATATAGCACGCCTCCATTTGATCAGAAACTATGCTATTTGCCACATAGTAATTGATAATATGGACAACAGCATGGTAGTATTCATTGAGATTCAAATAGTTTGAAGAATTCAATAGTGTTCACAGCAATGACAAGTAAGGTGAGCACGAGATTGTTGATTTACTAGTTAGAGTTGACTGGCAACCTTGCTGAGAATTTTGATCCAGTACGAAATTTGATATTAACTTTAAAATATTGTGCTTTGTGCAAGTGAGATCAGACAGAAAATTTATTTTCACAACAGTGTTCTACAATCTGCATACATGCTTCTTAAATGTGTAAATAAGCACTCAATTCTAGTATTTCTGCTTTCACATGTATGTAATCAAAGGGTTTGATATCAGTGTTAGCAAAGGGATTTCTTCAGAGTAACTGGAGCTTTAAAAGCAGCAGAAAATTTTTCAATAATTATCAGGAAGGTAGTGGTAGATTTAATCCATTATCAGGTTTCATACCATCATCTTGACCTCTTGTAGACCTTTATTGGACTGCACTCTGTTGCAAGCATTTGATGGTAGTGTTGATGGTGGTAGTGGTGGTAATGAGATGCAGGAATGATAAAAGTGAGGGAGTGAAGACGATGGTGAAGATGATAGTGGTGATGATGATAATGATGATGAGGATGGTGATGAGGATGAGGATGATGGTGATTGGGATGATAGGATATGAGACACTTGAAGGTTTATTCATTCTTGATATTATTATTTATCAAATGTATTGTTTTGTTAAATAGAAATAGCAAACTTCACTGAAGTTTCAAATATCTTAAAATACACATAAAAATGGATAAGTAGGGTTTGAACATGTCAGGCATGATGAAATTAACATTGAAATTAAATCAAATATCTATTTCTTAAGGAATACCAATTGAAAAAGAAGAAAATGATTTTGTTGTTATCTTCTAAGGTTATTTTTGCATCATTTCTTAAGTGACTGATTGTTTCTAAATTAGAGGTCATCAATTTAGAAAAACAGCTATTTTAAAAAGAATAGCAAAGAAAGAGAAATTAAAATATTGCTTAAAGTAATAAGATATATATGTATTAAAGTACTGCTGTAAACATAGACAAGAGAGCCTGAGACTAACATACCTAAAAGATAGTGTGAAAACAAACAAACAATGAAACAAAATTAATGTAAAAGAAAATAATATCGAAGGAACCCATCTCATCTCACCAAGAATGAAAGTTGTAAGAGTGATAAATTCTTAGTTTCAAGAAGCATCTCACCAAAAAATATTTAAAAAACCAGAAACATATTTGAAGCATCATGTTGTTGCATCTCTTGTCATGCTACTTTTATTTTTAATTTTCAAGATGGAACTGAACTGGATTAACCAAAATAAATAAATAAATAAAATCTTAATCACATTTGGATTTGTAATACTTTCCTTCTCACTTTTATTTATTATTTTTTAAAATTTAATTTTCTCAGAAATGTGTTAGATCAGCAACTTAAGATTTTTGTATATTCTTCAGAAACATGTTTTATAGTAAGAGTGTTTTTACCAATTCACAATAAAGAATCAACTTAATACGTCTAGCATATCAATGACATTAACTATTCCAGCAGAGTATTGTGCTGAAAAACACAATGCAGTGACTATGCTATGGCATATTCATTTATATATTTTTGTAATTCATTCAACTCACAGCTTAAACAGAGCATGTCTAGAATGTTGTTTGTGCTGTGATAGCTGTGAAATATTGTGTGATATTGTTCTTTGAATCTAATTTGAGTAAAATTCTTTTACTACAGATTTTTGTATGCCATGTACCTTTGAAAATAGCTTTACATTGTATGTATGGTATCTCATAGATTATTCCATCTTTCACAGTATCAGGCAATTGAATTGTGAGACATTTTCCTCTCAGGAGACAAATGCTGATTTTGTTTTGGGGAAAATTCCAAATTGTTACAGCAGCCTAACAAAATACTGCAACAAACAGTAAGTTATACCTACTGACTATATCTTATATACTTATAGATATAAAGCAATATTAACACTTAACAGTGAATCATGAACACAGCACAATGCAAATGATGGGATATAAACCATATACCTTTGGACGACAGTAAATTTTAAATTTCCAGTGAGAAACTGATTTTCATAAGGCAAGGAGAGAAACATGACACTAATGACAATAGCTTTCAAGAACAAAAAAAAAACTTTTAGAAAACATGTTTAACAGCTAAATTACTGTAATTTTCTCAATAAACAGAAGTTAATCATAATATTATTACAGTTCCAAGCTCAGTCCCACCATGTGGCACCTTGAGCAAGCATCTTCTGCTATAGCCCAAGGTGAACCAAAACCTTGTGAATGGATTTGGTAAGAGACAGTCTGAAAGGAACCTGTCGTATGTGTGTGTCCATAAGAGAGAGAATCCCATCACAGCTTGACAACTGATGTTGGTTTGTTTGCATCTTTGTACCTTAGCACTTCAGCAAAAGTGACCAATCGAATAAGTACCAGGCTTTAAAAAATAAGTACTGGGGTCAATTTGTTCAACTAAAATCCTTTAACATGGTACAACAACATGCTCACAGTCAAATGAATGAAACAAGTAAAAGACAAAAGATATTTGTATTTATCTTAATAAAATCCCTTGAAATATTCTCTAAAATTATACTAATTCTACACCTCTTCAAAAAGAATTTAAAAAATCAGCAGAATGATAACGTGAACAAATATGCACATTTTCCAAATGTTAGATAATTAAAATTGTTTTATTTGAGTGTGGTACTTATTTAGTAGGGAAAATATCCAAGCTCACATGTAACTGAAACAATTGCTGAATGGAAGAGTCAGAATAACATTCTGAACACATAAAATGTTACATTTATGTCTTGTTTATTATGCAATAGTATTATAATGTAAGATAACATATATACCAACATATATATATATATATAT
>NC_068984.1:65063178-65068516 GCF_001194135.2 Octopus bimaculoides
TATGAAATCTTTTATGAGTATGTTACTAACCTTTTTGGGAAGAAGTTGTTTCCTAGTGTGTGAGTGGTTTCATTATGTATATATAAATAATGTGCTGAACCATGATAGAAAATTCAACAAAAAAGGTACTCTATCCAGTGAGAGATAAATATTATTATTTAAAGGTCACAATACATGTATTAAAGCACTACTAATAGTTTTATATAATATGTGGTTTGTGTCTGAAGAATATGTTTGAGTTTTCTCAACATATGAAACTTTTAGTAGCACTTTAATACATGTATTGTGACCTTTAAATAAATAAAATTATATATATATATATATATATATATATGGTTCGTAGGTCAGCTGTAGTTTTATAGGCATAAGAGAATATATTCTCCACATTTATATATATATATATATATATTACATAATTTGTTTATACACACAGTCAAAAAGCTTTTGCAAAGTTTCAATCTACTTCATTTAAATGTCCTCAAAAGATATTGGTTCTAGAGAATGCTAGAAGACATATGCTGATAATGATGTGCAACAATACTGAATCCACAACCATGTGGTGGAAAAAATGAACTTTTTAATTACACAGCCATGCCTGAACACAATTAAGCTAACTAACTATCTTACAAAATAGCTACTATAACTCACATAGTTCTAATCAATAAATAAATTTTTTAAAAATATAAACTTATTTCTCAATGATACATATTTGTTTATTTTTCATCACAATTCTAAACGTAATATTTCATCACTACATCATTTTTTACGTAAATGTTAAATCCATATATCTAATATGTATATTAAATAATACACCAAAATATTTCATAAGATTAATACACCTCGGTGTTTTAGAGGATCTTTCATATTCCTTCCCTATAACTATAATAATATGAAATGGTAAAATACTGTCGAAACAAGACTATAGCATTTTATACATTAAAGCATCTCAACTCAATAACACAGAGCAAAACTTGGTGTAATTATGCTGGTAAAATTAAAAATTAGTTTTCACATGTAAAGTATTAATAACAATATAAGAGACTTCTACCAAAATAATCTGTACATATTAACAATTTGCAGTTTATAGTATTATGTACTAAAAAGACAGTATTATTGTGTTCTGTAAAATACTGCATGGGTTCAACATTGGAGCTAGGTCAAAGCAAGTGAAGACCATAATTATGTTGCTAGCATGCCAGAATAGAGCAATACAAATACTTAGAAAATTGGGAAATTAATCTACATGATAGATCTATTGTTTCTTAAAATATCTCTAAATAATTTTCGCAGTTAGTTACCTGGCTAACAGTGCTAAATGAAATAAACAGCTGCCTTCTCACAAATGAAATTTGTTTAATCAACAAATATGTGTGAAAAAAAATTAAGAATCAAAACAAAATATTGTCACAGATCATAAATGAATCAGAATATGAATTAACTCACCCTATAAGAAACATTATGGAAATGTTTGCATTGACTTACTATCAGGAATAGGCAATTTAAGAGTCATGAAAATGAAGATATAGAATCTAAAGCACATACCAGTTAACATCTTACTAAGAAATCTCCCATCAAAGTATATCTTTCATGGAAAACAGTGATGTATAAAATATAATTGCAATATTAATAGAAGGCTAGACTACTAAAGGGTAATAACAAATAAATTAAATAAAATGGTAAAGGTGAGAGTGATGAATAATTTTGAATGTTTTAAGTCTATTTCTATTCAGTCTCTAAAATATTTTACAAGTATATCTGGTAAATTAATTTGAAAAGAAATCTGCTCACATCTTTATAACAAATGAGAACTTCTAAGCAATTAAAATCATTTCATTTGCATAAGTTGTTTAATATTCAATCTAAAACATTTTAATAATATCCTTACTTTTCTTAGTTTTAAACTTCCTTCTTTTGAAGCCTCTTTTGATTTTTTTCAATAAATATTTCTATGTGTCAGTTGCTTCAAATGTCAAGTATATTATTTGAAAATGTCAGCAATTCATTTTAAGAAAAAAATCTAAGCTAATAACAATATAGTAGTATCTAAATATATTCCAAGATTCTTGACATATTAATTAAATTCTAAAATTCACAGAAACTGCTAAGTTAACAGTAATGAAAATTCTTTTTATTATTATCAATAATAATAATAATAATAATAATAATAATAATAATTATTATTATTATTATTATAAAGATGATGGTCATGGAGGTGCCGGTCGTGATAAAAAGAATAAAGAACTCTCCCTATTGTAATGAAGGTGGTGTTTATGATGATGGTAGTGTTAATAATTATGCTTATTATAGTAACTAAGTAAATAATAAAAGTTAAGTCATAAACAATATAAAAGTGTTCCAATATTATGTCTCCATATAAATTGCATTCAAATTGACTTCTATTTGAATATAAGAATGACAGAAATCAATATTTTCATTGTCCAAGATTTCTTCATAAATAGACCACTTTCTGAAATTGTCATTTGTTTCATTTCAAGGGAAATTTAAACAAAAGCTGTATCATATTAGAATTAGAAATAATATCTAAAAATACTCACTTCATCTACAATTATTTAGCTGAGGAATTGTTATGAATATTGATGCTTAACTAACCAAATATTCAAGTGCCTGCCAAAATTGTTTGATAGAATTACTGGAAAGAAATATTAGTTATCAAACATCCAATTTTGAATTTCTTATAAATGATTAGCTAGGACGGAAAATACCACTTTACCACAGAAAATACATGTTGTTAATATTACTAAAAAAAAATTAATATCCAAATAGTGTAATAATATTTTACACAGACATAATATAGATATATTTGCATAATCACTCACTATGGTTAATTGAATTTTGGTCAACTATCAAATAATCTACTGGGATTTTCTAAGTTCAAACTTATGGTGCAGCAATGGTAAGCAGTCAAATGAAGGCTTTTCTTTTCCCTAATTCATATTGGATTATTATTATGTTTTTAGAATTTCTGGAGAAAGGAAATTAATATAGAGCAAAGAAACTAAAAATATAATAAAATAATTAACATTTAAACTAAATTAACAATAAAGGCAATAATGTGAACAATATAATGACATTATTCAAAATAATATGAAAATAATTCATCTTAAAAAAAAATCAACTCTTATTTTCAGACATTAATGTAGACATTTGAATATGTTCTAGTTTTATTTTATTCTTTTTATGTTGAATAAACTCACACAAATCACATTTCTTAGACATTTAAACTGTAACAAGTAGTAAAGAGGTAATTTATTCAAGGGCTTGTTTCAAAAACATTTGCTTAGGAAAAAGACATTTAAAAATCTAACATTTTGATAATTTTTTTAAAAGTAAAATGGTATCTGTGAAAAAAAAAAAAACATCCAAGCATTAGACTAAACTGTTATTTATGGTATTTAGAATATTGCCAAAACTTTTTGCATAGATTTTTGCAGTTCAATACACTAGAGCTAACAAGACAAAAAACATGGATATATTGTCATCAGATAAATTGACTTCAGTTTCTACATTTACATATGTACATTTCATACATGAAGACCACTATAAATAATGTTCATGTGACAAACATAAATGACTTATTGTTCTGAAAGCTCACTAATACTCAGCATGATCTGAAACTATTCCTCCATACAGTTTTGTTCATATTTGAGTTTCTTATCTTTGATATTAGTTGGTGTTGAAACAGAGCCTTGATCTGGTTTAAGATATACTATAACATATACAAGTGTGCTAAATAGGCACATATATTTATAAACTCATTCCTTCATACAAATGCAGTAAAAGGTTAGTGTAAAAACAATTGTTCTATTGAATTGTAAACTTTTATTATTTTCATTTTTTATTGTCATATTCTCCTTTAATGCTTTTCAGCCATTATTCGGTATTTATTTTATTGGATGGAATGATGTCTTTTCAAGGTGATATATTTTTGCTATAGTTAGATGCTCTTCCTTCAACTAAACACTGAATTACATGATATAGGAATGTAATATGTGTTTTGTCAGTTACAGATAACATAGTAATTGATGGCCTAAGATTATGGCCATTGTACCTCAATGATTATAATTAGTATCGTTATGATACTCATGATTGTTATCATCCCTGTTGTGGCCATCACCATCACAGCAGTGAAAGTAGTAAGAGTAGTGATAAAGATAAAACAGTTATTATAATGAAAACAAGGATAAAGACAATGTAGATATTAGATTCCATGAAAGAGGTGCTTGTAATTTTATTCACAAGTAAACATGTCTCAAATGCACAATGTCATACTAAAAATCACTAATATATTTCCAACATAATTTCAGCTTAAACACCTGGACAACAGAAAACTATTCAACCCCACTGTTCTTTTACCATGAACAACAAAAAAACTAGAGGCCTTTATACTTCCATAAACACTGAACAATCTCAAATAACATATATTCATAGCAAACACACAACAGATACAATCCTCAAGAATATGCTTCCTGTCATCTCAGTACTCAATTAAGCTAGGATTTTAACCTCGTATTTACTCAGCCATCATAACTTAATTTAATATTGTTTTCAATCATGGGCAATAGTGCTGGCAGAATTATTATTATGTTGGATAAAATGCTTAATAATGTTTCTTCCAGCTCTTTACGTTCTGAGATCAAATGATTATAATAGACTATGTCTTTCATCCTTTCAGGGATGATAAAATAACTACCAGTTGAACACTGGTGTCAATGTAATCAACTAGCATCCTCTCCTCAAATTTCAGACTTTGTGCCAATAGTAGAAAGGAAAAATATTGTTTTTATACAATTATAATGTCTCAGAGATAATGAGAAGTCTGGGATTTGATGCCTTCTCTGAAGGAAGGCATTTTAGATGCTATTCTGAAAACACAGCATCTAAAATTGAAGCAGTTATAAGAATCCAAGTAAATTATTAATTCTCTTCCATGGTAACTTACTGTAACACTATTTTACAATCAGAAACAAAGATAACAATAATACCAATAATTTTTTGATGGGGAAAAATTTAACTTGCTGTGAGATTCTTTGCGTAATGAAAATATTATATATATAAACTTGTAAATAGAAACACAAATAATTCAGTCATGACCTATTTTTTCTCCGGAAAAAATATTTGAAAGAAAAACAAAACCCAAAAAATGAAGTTTAGTAAAATAATTGCATTACTTCCAACAAAGATACACTAAAATATTATTTATTAAAAATAACTTCAATAACATTCCTATTTTTCAAAGCTTAGGTATAGTTACATATATATATGGAGAGTGATGTAATTATATATATATATATATATATATATATATATATATATATAT
>NC_068984.1:65068760-65080741 GCF_001194135.2 Octopus bimaculoides
ATATATATATATATATATACATACAGCAATGTAAAAAGATGACTTGCACTGAGGGAAGGTGGGATACATAGATGAATACACAGACAGATTGATAGATAGACTCAGTGAAAATGTTTATTTGCAGAAATGCCTTTGAAACACTAAAAACTACACACATTTTCTATATGATGGATTATCTATTTACTAATCCTTTATGATAAACAATGTAAAATATATATTTTAAAACTGATTCAACTTTTCACATTAATTCAGCAAAATAAAAAAAATGACATTCAGAGACTTCACTATAAATTCAACAATATGTAGAATTCCTAATACTTTATGTTAATGCTCTTAATAATGAAATATAAGGATATTGAACCATAAAGGTTTAAATAAGTAATAATGATTACTATGGTAACACAAAAGAAATCATCATGCCCACAAGATCTGGATTACATGATAAATTAGAGGAGAAAAACTAGGACTACCAAAAGAAATTCTAGAATTATTGCATGATGATGATGATTACTTATTTAATATTGATATAGTGAATGAAACTGTAGAAAACTGTTATGAAGGTTGAATGAGCTATTACATCTGTGTACTCATAAATGAGGGATTAAGGAAGATGGGTAAAAGTGACCAAAAATATAAAGAAATGAAAACAGGAAATTGTACAAACAGAATAAAGAGAGATATAGTTAAAGGGGTCAAGATGAGAAAACTTCAAAAGGGGAAAAGAGAAGAGAAGCTGAATGGGACTAGTAACAATGGATATGAAAGTGTTAAACTAGAATAAAATATTTGGATAAAGACATCTAAATAAAAGGATGCAGTAAAAAGACCCCTGAAAAGTGGTCATTAAACAATGTTATTTAAATAGAGGATTACTCCAGGGTGTTAAATAAACTGAATAGTTACAATATCTCTGTATATAAACATAGGAAACAAAATGAAAAATCATTGTCTTCCTTGATCATCTATTTGCATATTTGTGCTTATTTGTCTATGTGTTCTATCTTTCTTTCAAAATAAACATTTAATCAGTACTGTTCAGTTGATAAGCTCAACAAATGTTATACTCTCTATAGTGCAAAATCAGTTGCTTTTTTTATTTTTAAATAAAAACTTGACATTATTTGGTAGCTCCAATCAAGACCTCAGAAAAATCTCATCATGGTCTATTTATTCTGTCATGACAGTAATATAAAATTGGTATTCAGAAATGTGCAGAGGATACTGCACAAGCAGAAGGATCATCTGACAATTCACTCAACTCAGAAAATATAACTCTTGTGAAATTGAAAAAGTATGTCTGCTTATATCTAAGAATGAAAGAGAAGAGTTATTCAACATGAATAACAGAAGAAACAGTTAGAAAAATAAAATCCACTAAACAATACAAAAGCAACTGGCAATTTTGGAATCATACTGCTGCTCTGCAAGTATAGCATAATAGAATGAACATAAAAGGCATCTCTCTGGTATATCTAAAGAAACTGTTTACCACTCATGGAGTGAATTATCCAAAACTAAATGTCAACAAGTTGTAAAACTAGGTTTAAAGGAATAAGATAACTTATATAGATAAACATAAAAATCTGAATATCACTTTTAATAATATAGTCAAACTAAACTCTAATTTAGAACTTGAATACCATGTGTCATCTTGTAACAAATCTGTCCAGTCTAAAATTCTTACACACTGTAAAATAGTACAGTTGAACAACAATGACGTCCATGATGATGACAACAATCACAACAACAATAATAGATAAGTTTAGGAAAATGAACAGCCACCAAGAAAAAAAGAAACAGAGAGCATATTAGCAAAACATATATTGACCCTTTGCTGAAGATTTATTCTTTTTGTATTTCTTTTTTACAGTGGCTTTTTGAGTTGAAAATTTGTCAGTATTGAAATGAGATTTTAATTCAAAATAAGGAAGTGAATAGAGTTGTGAGCTACAGTATGATATTTTCCATGTTCTCTTATGTCTTAAAGCAAAAATTAGATTTAAAATTACAGGTTACAATTTTTAGGTAACCCCCGATTTCTCATAAAAAGGTTAATTACAATTTGAATTTGGAATTTTGAATTAACATTTGCATTCATAATATCTTAAACTTTCTTTCACTACTGATTCGGTCTCAAATTTATATATTTCTCAATTCCAAAACTGTAGAGTTTGAAATAATACTGATATATTACTTTATTTGCTCAATATTAATATTTAATTCTTTAATTTCATTGAATGCTGGTGGACTCCTCAATTTGTCAATTCTCATCTGGTCTCTTACAATGGTGGTTTTAAATTTCTCAGGTACTAAGTGTTCTTTTGAATCATTAAAATAAGTGACAGTAAAAAAAAAATCAATAATAAATAGACTTGATTCATTCAAATATGTCCTGAGTCAAATGCTAATGTGTTCTTTTTTTTTCATTTAGGGTGATAGAAATACCAGACATAATATTCTATGACATTTATTCAAATTTCATTGGAGATGACTTAAACTTTGATTGTGATATTCTAAAAAAAATAAGTACCAGTAATACACTGATTTAACCCTTTAAATTTTACCCATTATCCAATTAACTTAGACCAAGTCAAAATAAAACAATATTCACTAATTTATAAACAATATCCTCTTAAGTGTTTTGCATCACATGTTATAAAATTACTGACAGTAATATTTCCATTTTATTTACCAATGTTTGTTGCCAAATAAAGTAACTCCTGAAGGTTTTTTATTTTTATTTTAAAGAAACCCACTGAAAATTTTAATGTTCCAATTCTTTTCCTGTTTCAATATTTCCACATTCACTCTATACATAATCAGAAAACAGTATGAAGTTGTTGTAGAAAGAAAGTTTCTTTTGAGAATGTTGATAAAAACTACAAGTTTAACTAATAAACAGCAGCTGCAGAGTAGAAAGCTAATATAATTGTTGGATTATAAAAATAAACCTTTCAGTACTCTTTAAGATTATGGCAAAACCTTACCTGAAATATGAAAATAATTTTTTCTTATCATAATTCACTGAAGATAAGATCTTTAAAGACAACATGCCACTAAATAAACAAGAAAATAAATATAAGCGAGTCACTAAATTGATTACAACATTAGGAAACCATAGAATGGGATTAAACTTTTCAAACACTGAATTCATTTAATGTTCTGAGAGTTATCTAAAAAAAATTATGACAAGCAATGTCAACCTCAACAAGCCTGAATCTTAGTATATTACTTTAGAGTTAATGCAATAAACTTTCAAATCAATCTAGTTTTCAGAAGAAAAGGATAAAATTAGTTCAAGAAGTTAACAAGAAAGGGGTTTCAATCAAATCGTGATGCAATGAATCATGTGAAGAATTAGGTGTGTTGTAATGAGAAATCGGTGATGAATGTGGGCCTGTAAATGTTGATGAGAAATAGAAGAAATGCATTAGTGATTTATTTAGAAGAAAGATGATAAGCAGAAATACAAAGGATAGCTGGGATTTAAAGGCTACAGCTGATATGTACAGGAAAAGTGGTTTTGTGATTGTGATTCAAATGAAACAACACTTTTTTGGGTACAAATGCTCTATGTAACAGCTGGAATACACTTATATAAACAAGCACCAAAATCACATAAAACGAAGTGATGAAATTAGTTTACAGTTGTTAGGTCTGACACCGAGAGATTAATAAGTGATAATATGTAATACTAATAAAAAACCCCATCAAAAACACTCTTTAACTGTTTATGAAACAAGTAATATTGTTAAGTTAAAGACAACCAAATGATTAAATAACACAAATCTACAACAATTTTTATGATAGTAAAGGTGGTTTGAGGCAAATTGTGGGTACTGGCTCTGAATATGGCATCAACTTTTGTCTAAAATGTTAAATTTAGTTACTGAAGGTGATAAGCTAAAAATGCAAAACAACCAATTTTTGACATAGGGGAATTATGAATGGCATTAGTTGTTTCAAACCATTCTATCAATTTAAAATTACTTACAAAGCTTATATGTTACAACCACCCAGTTGCTATATTATAGTGAAGGAACCAGGTAAGAAAATTGCAAGGCTAATAATAAAAATGATTGCCTTCACCACCATATAATACAGTGTGATACAAGAAGATATTGTCCAGAGAGAGAGAGAGTACCTAGCATACACTAAGATAGAGAAAATATCAACTGACAAGTGTTATTTATTGAGAAAGGGTGTAAGACAGATAAACTCCTTATAAAGAACATCTCATAAACACTGAAAGGTAATGGGAAATAGGAAAATAGTTTGAAATATATCTTAGAATTTTCTACTTTTATTAGCTGAGAAATGTTGCACAGCATATAAACTCCTTCCTATAAAAAAATAACCTGAAAGTTTTAAAGTTATGGAAGTGGGTAACACCTAAACTCTTCATCCAGTTTGAATGAAATGATTTAGTGTGTGATGTGGATTTTCCAAAATCCTCAAAAGAATTATTCAGGCTGAATAAAAAAAAAAAAAAAACCTTCTACACCTGGGAACAACATTTAGTTTCTATTGATATAAAGTAAAAGATCAGTTGTGGTTCCTCTCTATGAAAGATGGCATTGCTATCATGGTGTTAATGATTGACTACATGCAATGGGATGTCATTATGAATCTGATGAATAGCAGCTTTTCACTGATAGTTCAAAAGCCAGTTGAATGTGATCTATTTGTTTTCAATTTATTTCAGTTTTATTTATTTATTTATTGAGTAATGTTTGCTTTTGTACCAAATGGCTACTCAGTACATCTAAAAGAAATTTATGAAAGCATGAAAATGATACTGAAAAAGTGTAAACATTATGAATAAAAGTGGATGATTTGTGGAGGTTTGAAAGTCATTTTTGCACTGCTTGGCCAACAATATGGTTACATTAAATTTCTTTTTTATTTATTTATCATTTTCATTTTTTGTATTTATGAGACAGTCAAGTCAACTAAGGTAGTAAGTGAAAAAGGTGTTATGCTGGAAAGAACCAATTTCAATGTGGAACATTACAGTATCATGAATAGCACCCCAGTAAAATCAGGAAACACATTGCTTGCAGCACTCCATATCAAAATAGATTTGGTGAAGCAATTTGTTTCGCTAATTAAGGGAAGCAACTTTTTCAAATGTATAAAGAATTTCCAACTTTACCTTAAGAGAAACCGAAGGCAGGCAGCTTCAATGTGCTTAAGCACATTAATAGGCGATGAACTATTCATGAATTTACAGAAAACTATTGAAAAAGGCTTTGTAAAACGTGGCTAATAACATTATACCTTCTGGAAACTAACTTGCAAAATCAGTACAAAAGAATATTTCCTCAACAGCCATTAAACTGTTGATTTTGGGTCAGTTAGTGAAGAACGAGTAGAGCATTTTCACCAAAACATAACTATAGGGAAAATGAATTAAGTGTAGAAATATGTAGAAATATGGAAGTATAGAAATATGTAGAAATATGGAAGTATAGAAATATGAAGGAAAACTGTTCTTGGTGCCTAATAGGAGAATAGAACTGAAGTGATCATGATTGATAATAAAGAACAGTATTCTTTAAAAAAGTGCTTGCATAATCAGCTTTGTTTAAATGCACAGTCTAAATAATCAGACATTAGCATATATAGAATTTATTAATCAGTGATGCATTTACTCCCACAATTAGTGCTGCTTACTATTGTATCTGTCATTTCAGAGATAGTAGATGCATTTTACTGTATTCTGTGATTAGATAGTGCAAGAACAAGTACTTTTGTAAACTCATTCTTGCATTATGCTAATTTTTATATGTTAACTTAAATTATATTTTACAAAAATATGTCATTAGCATAAATATTAAATATTAGGGCATGCCTGTGTTTTGCAAAATTGTCTTTGTTTAAACAAATATTGCTCTACTGGATGTGTCATGCTGCCACTAAAACACATAAAGTGGTGGCATTTCTCTACAGTCTTATCAATTATGGAGGAAATTAATGAAATGATTAATCAATTAATTTATCATTTATTGGTTTGTCAAAGTTCTTTTGCCCCAGTCTGTAAACTTAATGATGATAATGATATTCCCTTCAAATACTTTCATTATGTTATCCCTCATTTGATACTCAGTTTATCTCAGGGTCTACATTCTAAGATACAATTAATTAATTAATTATCCGAATAATTGATGATAAAACTAAAATCAAATACAACCAGTGGACGTATTTTATTAGAAGTATAGCCTGCCCAAATTCAGTGTGCATGTGTGTATATGAGTGCAGCATGTTTGTGTGATTATGTGCATGTATGTGTATAGCAATTAGATATACTAACAGAAAAATGGTTTCCCAGTCATAAAGAATATGCATGCATACATTTCATCTCATATACATGTGTGTGTGCGTGTGCATGAGTATATGGGGCCATTTCTTCCACTGAATTCTTTCTTAATTCAAAATTATAAGGCATAGGGACTTGCCATCATTAGCTTGAAGTAAATTTTCATGTCACATAGTCCAAAATCAGTTGAAGTGACAATCTCAGTGTTTGAACATAGAAATCTATATTGTTTAAATTTGTCTTTGTTTATGAATGTAATTTGTGTGACTTTAAGCTATTATTTCTATCAGGCTGAACATCAAGTAAAATAATAATGTTTAAAGCTAAGAATGATTGCAAAAACTTCAATTCATCTGTTCTGTCGTTTACGCAAATATATAAATTTCAGATAAATTCAGATCATTTACAAATTAAGGTGTAAAACAGCATAATAACAAATATATTTAAAATTAATTTTTCATTTTTAATTTGGTATACATTTGCAAATTACTCTAATTTTAATGGCAGTAAATATAAATTACATTAAATTCTGATGTTATTTGTACGTAGATGAAATAGCTCTGTTGAGACAGAATTGGATTAATATAGATATTCTAGGTTCCCATCAAGTTCCCCATGTGTTGATGTGGTTCTGTTTTATTGTTAAAATGATTACTAATCAAAATTTCTAGTTTGACTTCGTGGATGGGGTTAATTGTAAAGGAGGTTTCAACTGATTTGATTTTAAAAAGAAATGAATTTAAGTGATTTTGTAAGAAATGAGATTGCTTAAGACAATGAAAATATCATATATACAGAGATGTGGAAATAATGAAGTGAATGGTGATGGTTGGGTTACATGTTTCAGCCCTACTTTGAATGCCAGATAATAAGACAATCAGTAGAATGGACAGTCCAAAGTATCAGGAAAAGAAAAGACCTAGGACTACTTTGGCTGAGAACATTGCAAAGAAAAGTGATTACATTTGTGTTGGTAGAAAAAACATAATTACTGAATAGACAAGGTTTGTTAGACTCTTTGTATCAAATAAATTAGGAGGCAGTGATTAAATCTCTTAGAATTAACAATTCAGAAGAATTATCAACCAGCTTCAAAGGCAATTGCTTGGATGCAGGCACAAGCACATATAAACACACAATGATGTGTGTGTGTGTGTGTGTACGTGTGTGTGTGTGTGTGTGTGTGTGTGTGTCTGTGTGTGTCTGTGTGTGTATACGTGTGTATGCTGGCTTTCAAAATGTTTAATTAATAGGGTTTATTCATATATGTCTTTATATGAGTGGGTGTGTGTCTATGTGTGAGTATATGTATATTGGCAAATGTGCATATGTATACATGTATGTATATATGCATACATGAATATATAATTCTGTTTACATATGTGTATCAATGAGTGTACACATGTGCATATATATGCATCTGCATAGGCACACACAAAATGAACACCCAGATACACATTCATGGCTTTTAAAAACATTAATTAAAAGCATTTATTAAAAGTATTACTAAAAAAGTTCCATACTGGAACATTGCTTAAACAGTAACACAATTTCATGACTTTGTCTGTATAGAGTTCATGATGTTTATGATTATATTACCTCACAAGAACCAGAAATGAAATCTAAAAGCTTAAAGCAGCCATTTATGAAAGCTGAGAGCACAGAACTATCAGAGAGAAGAGAAAGTAACTACATGGTTGAATTGTTTACAGCTGCACCCACCTTGTGGTAGTTGCATTAATGACAGATAAAAGAAAAGTATCCGAAAGTGGAGGCCAAAATAATCCTGACATTACATAATAGCATCAAATTTAAAGGCCACTACTAAATGAAACAATAATATTAGGAGGTGCTGAAGTCATAAACTTCAGTAAGTAGTTAATGAAGGGAGTGTCCTGCAATGCAAGCTGTAGGTAAATGATAATAAAGATAATCTCTAATTTAGATACAAGGCTAGCAAATTAGCAGGAGACATTAATCAATTAAGTCAACATTAGTACTCGACTGGCACATTATTTTATCAAACCCAGAGGGATGAAAGACAAAGATGACTTAGTCGGAATTTGAACTCAGGATGTAAAGAGCCAGAACATTTTGTCCAACACTCTAATGAGTGTGTTTCTGTAGGTGTGTGTCTGTGTGTGTGTGTGTGTGTGTTTGGGTGGGTGCATGGAGAAAGAAAGAGAAATAATTAACTGAGTAGATATATCTAGATGGACAAACCAGAAAGAAAGACTGAGAGAGAGTGGGTGGTTGAGAAGCAAAAGGAAGATTAGAATGCAATGAAGTAGCTTCTAAATTTAGTGTTTTATATTTGAGGATTTCTATTTTGAACTGCTTTTATTTATTTATACTAAATGCAATAGTAATCTGAATCGTTCATGAAATACATGTCTAAATAAAAATTGGGCACTTTTGTATAAATCCATGATATAATTCGAACGATTTATAAAAATATTTTGAAGCATTGTCATTTATGATTGAACCTATGTCTTTTTCTAAACCATTTATTATGCTATATTCTTCAGGGATATCAGGCAACATGATTTATTGTAACATTATAACTGGTTGTCAAAGATGTCTGTCTGTTTGTCTTTAGACTGCTCTTCAACTGCAGGCTTCATGCTGGACTGCTTATTACACACACAGACACACACACACATACACATGTAAGTTGGAAGTTACTTGATCTATTCTTCAGTTAAGCTATGTCAGTGAGTCATTTGCAAAGATATCATTTCTTCCACTTCTTGTTCTTCATTCATATGGCTTCCAACTTATTGATTGCATTTCTCTGCTATCAAAGATTATGAACTCTCTTGCATTTCTAACTAAACAGTTATAAATGTCCATTTTAAATCGAAGATTTTCTGTGACTCCTTCATCCTATTTAAACATGCAGTTAACATTTACTTAGTTGTTTGTGAGGGTTGTATTTCAATACCTTGTAAAGTTGTTTTTAGAAAGGAACTAGAATATAATAGCTAAAAAACATATCTGACTGTAAGTCTGTAAATCATTGTACTTTAGTTTTAATTCATAGACTGATTTTGTGGTGCAATGAGAGACGAATTGCACTATTTACAACTTCAATTAAAGTTACATCATTTGTTATCCTTGGTTAATTTATATTATAGTTGCTAACTTTTGTTTCCATAACATTAAAGAAATTTCTCTCTCTTCTGTCTGTCCTGTCTGTCTGTCTGTCTGTCTGTCTCTCTCTCTCTCTCTCTCTCTCTCTCCCTCCCTCTCTCAGTGCATATCACAATTTGTGAGGTGTCTTTCAGTATTGTTGGTTAATCATCCAAAGTTAATTAAACTGCAAGTGACAAAAAATTAGAATAATGTATCTGTTCAATGACATCTGTTCAGTTAAATACTATACCTGTCTTCAACTTCAAAACACTACAAGTACTATAAATTTCATTCTAGCAGTACAGACAACCAAACTTCTTCATTACATGACTGATTTGGTTTCAAAGTTACAATTAAATATACAATGCATATAACTAAAGAAATTTATATAAAGTAGAAATCTGCTAGAAGAACTGTTTAAAAAATGCTAGTAGATCTCTTTCTAACACTACACACAACCAGGAGAAAATTATCAATTAAAATTACTTTAAGAATTGTTTATTATATGGATTATTTTTCTATGTTTACTTGGATAAATATTTACCTATAATGTAAAGAGGAAATTCTGCAACTGTTTTGAAATCTAACATTTAATGTGCATATATCATCTTTCTTGTTTATTTTCTTCATACTATGAAGTTTAAAGCTTATAGACAACTGCCCAGTTGTGAAAACTGGCATAATTCCACTCTCTCATAAATTTTTATTCTTTTATTGACCTAGAGAAATAAGCAACTTAATTAATCTTGAGAAAAACTTGAAACAGCAAAATCCTGGAAACGTGCCATTGAGAGCATTACAATGTCATGATAAAATTATAATACATAATACAGAATTTTTTCCCCTTTTTTGTCTAACAGTTTCTCTTCATTGATATTTCAGAAAGTAACAAATGTAGTATATCTATGAAACAGACCGAGTTAACAATTTTTGCACTAACATCTCATAAAAAAAATCTAGGGCACTTTTTTTTTTTTTTTTTTTTTTTTTTGAGAAGCTGGTCATAATTCATAGGGAAATTTTTAAAAATTAATTATAAGCAGTTAACAAATGTAGAAAACATTGCCAAACATTGAGATGACTTATTGAGAAATAAGAGATGAAAATGATAGCTCTTCTATCAGGCATAGCTGTTTTATTCACCAAATTCAAAATAAATTCAGAACACTTTCGCAAAATGAAAGTTGTTGTGGTGTGAATATTGGAGTGTTTTATATTACTTTTGAATAACTATAGAGGTGTGAACATGATGGGAAGAATATGAAAAAAAAAGCAAGTTCTTCCTTTCTAAAGAAGAATTAATGTTTGGTGTAAAATTTTAAATAAAAAAATTATAAAATTCAGGGAAATGAATGAATGGACATCAAATTGGTTGGGTACATAGCTATCAAAAATAAACGAAATGTCATAATACAGCATATATATTGAATAGGCATGTATATTACACAAAACATCTTAGATACAGTATACATGAAAATTAGGGATGGATCTGCATTAGTTGTAGTTACATCAATAATTACTGTAATCAAAAACAAATACATTAAAAGCATAAATTCTTGAAACTTAGAACTAATGTTTAATATAAATACATTTAAATCCATACGAATGATTCTTTTCCAAAAGATTAATGTTATGGAGAATTATCATTCCAAGAATAAATTATAAATGGAAAAATAATTGCTTCATAATATTTTCAATAAAGGTGTTTATTGGTTAAGATCATTTCAAAACATGCTTTTATTATTTCAGTTAAAATATAATTTGGAAAAAGAGAAGCAAGATAGTTATAGAACATTTTACAATAAATCTTGATAAAGTAAAACAGTCTGGAGGAGAGAGAAATAACAGCAAAAGAAATATAACAAATATCACATTAAATTACAGCAAGCATCTGAAAAGGAACATATGAAAAAAAAATTAGAATAGAAAGTAAAGGTAAGGTTTGTTAGAAAGAATTTCATTCATCCTTGTGAGCTAGCTAAGTTTATTAGACTTGATATATGCAAATAGCAAGTAAAATTATTTAATCAAATAATGCTGGTCACACTAAATACAAAGTTCACTTCCTACAGAAAGATGGTAAAAGAATTAAGCTTCTGAATGCATTTAAGTGTTTGTGTCAGGGATTATGTAAGCACTTAGGGTAATAACATCTTCAAGCTTAAAATATATAAACATTCCTCTTGATCGAAGTATTCTATCTTCAGTAAGGTTATTCATATAGATACATTTGTGTGTACAAGTTTATAGAGTATATGTGTGTGTGTGTGTACACACACACACACACATACAAACACACACATATATGTATGTATATATATACATTAGTATGGATTTATGGTAAGAAGCTTGCTTCCCAACCACATGATTTCAAGTTCAATTCCACCATGTGACACATTGGAGAAATATCGTCTATTATAGCTCCAGATCAACCAATTTTTTTGTGAGTGTATGTGGCAAACAGAAACTAAAATAAACCAACACACACACACACACACACACACACACACACATATATATATATATA
>NC_068984.1:65080751-65081376 GCF_001194135.2 Octopus bimaculoides
TATATATACACACACACACACACACACACACACACACACACATATGTATTTATGTGAGTGTGCATCTATGTGTATGTGTGTGTGTATGATGTGGTTGAGAAGTATATTCCTGTTTATGGCATATATCCAGTCAGAAGGTTACCACTGGTTTCATGCCTACTATTACACTTGGCATTATAGGTAACTTCTCAGACCTGCTGGCCAGAAGCACATAGCCCCTCTGCTAATGAAGGTAAATATACAGTCATTCATAAAGAGACTATGTGCTTTCAGCTTGTAGGTCTCATGAGTGCAATAGTAGATGTGAAACCATTGGTAACTTTCTGACTGGTTACATGAAATATAATTGCTCAGAATTTCTTTTAGAGTGTAAATTTTTCCTGAATTGTGGACAACTGATATATATACACACACACACAAACACACACACATATATGTATATTGGAATTTACCATGGCCTCTTTATCCATTCTACATAGCACATTCCTTGGATAATGGAATAGCAACTTTAACAGCCAACATATATTTTTATTTTATATATATATATATATATAGAGATAGATAGATAGATGTAGATATACATATGTATGCATTATGTACATATATATATATATATATATATATA
>NC_068984.1:65082101-65091605 GCF_001194135.2 Octopus bimaculoides
ATATATATATATATATATATATATATATACAGTAACGTAAACGCACCAAATCACTTGTCAAGTGATGGTAGGGAAACAAATATATATATATATATATATATATGTATATATTTATCTGAGTGTGTGTCTATGTTTGTTTCCCTACTATTGCTTGACAAGTGATTTGGTGTGTTTACGTTACTATAACTTAGTGGTTCAGCAAAAGAGACTTATAGAATAAGTACTGGGCTTACAAAGAATAAGTCCTGGGGTCGATTTCTTTGACTAAATAACCCTTTAAGGCAATGCTTCATCATGGCAGCAGTCAAATGACTGAAACAAGTAAAAGAGTAAAAGAAAATCTGTATCTGTACCTATCTACATATATATCTATATATATATATGTATATAGATAAGATAATGGTACAACGATGCACCAATATTTACTGGAAATAGCAGTTGATAGTATATGATGTCATAGTAAAGCTTTACTGACAAAAATGTTATTGAGTGGCGAACATAAAATATTTCATCTTACCTGTAGGAAGAACATTAAATAAATGTACAACCCAGATGTGGATAATCTAGCATCATATATTATCGACTGCTATTTCCAGTAGATACTGGTGCATTGTTGTACCACTATCTTATTTATACTTTATCCAATTGGTGCTTTGTCTTACTAGGAAGCAATACCATTATACTGCACTATTTGATAATTTTTTCTTGTTTTGTGCGTGTGTGTGTGTGTATGCATTACTTGTTTCTCTCATTGGATTTCAGCCATGCCGAGTGAGCACCATATTAAAAGTTTTTAGTCAAACATATCAATATCAGTACTTATTTAACTCTAATAATTATTTAATCAATCTCAAATTATTGAATGGTTAAATTTATCTTTTTTTGGTATACAGGGACTAATTTGATGCATTGATTTGCAGCACTATATAAAAATACACAGACACACATGCAAATATATATACCAAGTGAAAGGATGGATGTGTGTGAATCCTGAGTTAACTTTGTAACCACACAGTTTTAGATTCTCTGTCAATGTGGCATCATGGGCAAGTATCTTCTATTTTAACCTTGTATGTATGTGTGTATGTATGTATGTATGTATGTATGTATGCCATTATTCAGCTTTATTTCAAGCTTTCTTGCTAATAGAGGTATAGTACTATACAAAATACCGAAAGGATTTTCACCTCTTATATCACACCTTTCTTCCTCCTTTAACGCCGATGTGATATAATTTCCTGGGAGAGAAATACTTTTGTGGCTGAAGATAGCTTTGTATTGTAAATTATACACTGATATAAAGCTTGAAACACGTGTACCGCAGAATCCTTTGTATTTTTGTTGTTATTTTTTGGATTTATAATTTATTCTTTCACCTCAACCACGAGCTGGCATACACAGGTGCTTACAATTGTCAAGTATTACCTCTAAATGTTACTTTACCTACGTATATATATATATATATATATATATGTATGTATGTATGTATGTATGTATGTATTTATATATGCCCATAAACACACACACCCATGTACACATGCACATAAATTCATACACACTATGTGCACACACACACACATACGTTAGCCTGCCACGAATTTTGGTCCAGCAAATCTTTTAATCAGAAGTTGCAGTGAGCCCAGAGCTGCTATAGAGAACACAAGCCCAAAGGTTGATATAGAACTCTGTAACTGCAACAAAAAACCCATTATAAACTGCATAGCTGTGTGTGTGCATGTATGTGCACATGTATGTGTGTGTGTGTGCATGTGTGAGAGTGTTTGTGTGTATGTGTGTGTTTGTATGCATGCCTGCATGTTTACACACATAAAATTTAGTTACTGATTTCAAATTTAAATTAAATAGGCTTTGAAAGATGAAAATACATTCAACAGTCAATCAGTTAATGAAAACCGAGTAAGGAAATGATGCCAGAAAGTTCACTGTTTTTTTATACAAATTTACTTCTACCGGAACCATTATCTTTTTTAAAGTTCCTGAGAGAATTAATTTGAAATTTTCACAATTTCACAATAATTTTATGAAATGACTCTTCACTTTGTGAAAACTATACAAAATTGATATGTGCATGAATCTGTGCATCCTATTTGTATGCATGTAAAATGTGTATGAATGTGTGCATGTGTGTGAGAGAGAAAAAGCGAGAGCATATGTGTTTATAAAAATGTACACAGACACATATTTATACACACATATACACATAGCCTACTTATTGTGAATACATTTCTACGAAATACTTTTTGTATATTGAAAAAATATATATCTCATATAGTTTCATAAATTATTTCTGAATCAGTCATAAACTAATAAAATAATAAATTTAGAAAAGTATTGCATTTCTTCTTCTTTTTCATCGTAGACTACTACATCATTTCAGACATTTGGTTGAAAGTTGTTCTGGACAGCAGTCAATATGATGAATGACTACTAACTAGTAAAAATAAAATAATTACAAGAAGTGAAACCATTGAATGTCATTCCAGAGAGCAGTGGTTAGATTTAGTCATGGGACTTGGATATATTTTACAACTTATTATTTATTATAATAATATTATTTTACAACTTATTATATGACAAAATCCTCATTATTACTTTTGTAATATGTTTTTGAATCACTTTCTGCGCTGCAGTATGTAAGAGCAGTGACAATTTCTTTTCTACGTTTAATAATTTGTAGATTATCATCTAAGGAGATAGAAATTAAATTTTAATAAAATATCTATTGTCATTTTTGCTAGTTAATAGATGCTTAGTAATTACATCATTAATAAAACACTATTAAATCCTAATTAATAGTCTTATTTGGAGAAGTTTCCTTTGAAGCAGAGCAGTTCTCCATCAAAACGTGATAGTCCAATGGTTATAGCAATTGTTCAACCAATTTGAAATATAACCATGTTTACATTGCATTCCCAATAAATTACAGAAAATGAATAACAGTGACATTATGAAACTGTAATGATTAAAGATAGATTAGTTACAAAATGTGTAACTCAGAGAATACCTTAACTGTTTGCAAAGTACAAAATGTATTTTAAAATGGAAACAATTGAAAAATACAGTTGAGATGAAAATATCAAACTGCTAAAAAATATCACCTTGCTTTGTTTTATTTTCCTAATGAGTATATATAAATAGATTTTATGGGATAAGATAATCTTTTTGTGCAATAATTTTATTACAAAAACATATTAACTCTGGATGGAATTTATAACACAAAAAAGGGGGAAAAAGAAAATTTTGAAAAAGTAATAATTTACAGAGAAATAGGTATCAAGTTTTTAAGCTTAGCTCAAACAGCAAAGATAAATGATGAAAGTGAAGTGACAGAGCGAAAAACAGAGAGAGAGAGACATATGTAAGGGGGAGAGAGAGTTATAGATACAGATTAGGAGATGCATATCGAGAAATATGGTAAGGTAGAGTCAAAGTAAGAAAGAGAGAGAGAAGACAAAAGGGAGAGAAAGAGAAAGAGCATAAAATAGAGAGAAAACACAAAATAGAGAGAAAGAGAGGAAGTGAGAGAGGGAAGGAGAGAGAAAGACCACGAAAGAAGAGTTTAAGGCAAGTACAGACAGACTAAAAGATAAAGATGGAAAGAATTAGACTAAAAGATAAAGATATAAAGAATTATTAGGAAGAGAATATAAGAGATTCAGAGAGAAGAGCATAGGAGTGATGACAATCAAGTTTGAAGACATGGATCATATTCTGAGCTGCATTATCTCAATGTTTTTAAGTGAACGAATTGAAATCAGATTTCTGAAGTATGCAAGTAGACTGAGAATTTACTTCAGTAATTTATCTCTTAAAAAATCACAATTGCATCTGACTTCTTGCATATATATATATATATATATATATAAAACCTACAAGAAATAACAATTATAAAGGACTATGTATATTTTGTAAACTAAAATAAGCTATTTCTCACTTATCCATCTCTCTCTTTTAACCACACATACATGTGTGTATTGGTTTAAGGATGTGGGAGAGTTTAATACTGAATTTATATTTTATGCACTTATTCAGTGAACTGCAATGGAATAAATTTCTTGGGAGAAAATATTAGGAAGATACATAGAGTGAACATGACACTTCATAAAAATTAAGAACCAGGGCAAGGAATGGAACACGTGCCTTTTTTGTGAAGCTATTCTAAAACCTCAGAGTTCTAAGGGATTCTGTTATCATCAAAGCAGTCATGGATTCAGTCTTTACATTTGACATTCACTTTTGCATTCACTTCATCTTTGGCCATAAGCATTCATAAACACATATGCAAATACGTTTGTTTGTGTGAGCATGTGTTTATGCGTAGTGAGAAACTGAGAGAGAAAGGGAGTAGTTGTTTGATATTCTAAACTTGCCACAAACTTAAGTTGTATAGCTAAGCAAGTATTCTTTGAGTGGTAATTTTTTCAAATTAAAGCATGTAAAAGTGCATACTTGCCATAAAAAGAAACCATTAGAATAATTGGCTAGATTCATTTTATTTGTTTACTTACTTTAAAATGAACCAATTCTACTAAATTTTTATTGCCCATCCCAGAATATAAGTTCTAAAATTATAAAGAACTACCTAATGTGTATGTGTATATATGTGTGTATATATATATATACATATATATATATAGATATATATCCATGCATACATAGATAAATATATGCCCATATATATGTACATATGTACCTATATAGATATATATATCCAGACATACATAGATAAATATATGCCCATATATAATACACATATACATATATCTATACTAAATGACTTATATGGAAGATGAAGTGTAACATGAAGCTTTATTTAGTAAAACAATCATTTAGGCTGCCTTCTGCACTACTCTTTAGTGGGTGGGAAATGATGTAATGATATCAGATGCATCTCACAGTGCCAAGGAGCCTCATCAGGTGATGTAATAGGTTTCAAAAGTTATAAGATTTGCATTTCGCTCCAAGCTAGAAGGTGGTATTATATAATACTACCATGAGTGGTGAACGTGAACATACTCTGCAGGTACACTACCTGGGGCTTACCCAAAACAAGGTTTGGATACTGCATTTTAATGTCTCCTATCTAAACCTTAATTTTAATCTAACTTTACACACATACACACACACATATATATATGCATATAGAAATGCTCATAGACATATATACATCACACACACATGTATGTGCACAAATGTGTGGGTGCACAGGCACTGAAATGCATAACATCCTACAGTGATTTAATATCAATAGATTTTTGCTCTGGCACTGATGGCAAAAGAAACTGCTTTCTGGTAGAACTACAAAATTCTGTCTCTTCATTTCATTTCATAACCTGTGATCTTTCACTGTCATTTTGGAAACCAACAAAATCATGAAAAAATTCTATTTTTGCTTGATTCCGTATTTCTCTTGCTGTTTAGTTGTTGGTATGTGTTTTTTGTTTTTCAATTCAAAAGCAAAAATAGAATAAAACAATCTATTAGAAAAAAAAAATATCTTTAAAATTTTTCTTCTTTTTAGTAGTAAACTAATAAAAAAGTCTTGCTTTAAGTTACTAAGCTGATGGATTTACTAGTTCCTTTGAAGATTATGTCATTTTAATTGTGCTAAGCTTATTTTCATTGCAAAGAACATTGCAATCATTTCCCCTAAGAAACATTCATAAATTCATGTACAAGAAGTATTATTAATAATCCTGCCATCGTCAAATTTACTTTTTATAAACACAGGGTTAATAAAGTAAGCTTCAATAATGCTCTTAAGTTAATCAAGCTGACTATATCCCCTCCTTCTACAAAATGAAGTTGTTTGTCTAGTTTTAAAATGTTTTAATACTACAATCAACCATTACTAATCCAGCTACCAGTAATATGGTTCTTGGACATAATTTTCAGTTTTATGCATTATACTGCCACTGTGTTGGTGGTTTGATAGCAGCATCAGCTTTTGGCTCTAACTTATGGAGACTAGGAGTCATAACTATTGGTTTCTACATTTATCATTATAACATGCACACATTTAGATCTAATGATAAGTCCAATGCATTAAAGAACCGTTTCTCAAAATGCAAAAAAAAAATATCTTTAAATAAAAGATAAAGCCAAACTTCTGATAAAGCTCAACAATGGTGTTTCTGAGAAGTTTGTTTGAATTCTACTACATTGGCTCTTTGACAATATATGACATAAAAAAATAGATAGAAAAACTGAGTAAGCTTTGCAGGTTGTATCTAATCACTGGTATTGCAGTAAACTCATTAACTGAGTGCTTGAGCTCTTCTTAAGTTCTATTGATACCAGATTAGTAACGCTCAACTCTGCTGGTCTCATGATCCCCTAGCATTCAAATTCATTCTGTCTTTCTTTCATTCATTCTTTTCTAAGGCATATTCGCTCAATTTACCTTAAGTGCAAAATTTAGCCTTCTATATTTCAGTTCAAATAATTTGTAAAAATGCACAAAGAATATAACAGTGTTTGTACCAAAGCTGAATGTCTGTTACAATGTTACTACTACTCCTTGTCCATTGCAAAGATATATTTGAATTGTTAAAAAGTAAAGACCTAATGTATAATATAAAAAAGTAACTTGGAAGTTAACTTTAGAAGGTCACAGGAAAATCATTCATCTCTGGATAACAATAATTTAAAAATATTTTAATGGTATTATCCCAAAAAGAGGCTGAGATGAATAAAGTTGCTATTACACAACCGAATAAAATTAAGAATTCTTCAATATTATTTCTCAATAAGAACATTTACTAACAAATAGTTATGATAAATTTAAATGCAGATAAATCATAGTTTTGTGTAAAATTAATCTGGACATTGATGAGTTTTAATCTAGTATTAAGATATCAAAATCACTATTAAAACTACCATGAAGATACTTGAGAGATACAGAAATGTGATCAGAATGCTACAAGAAATAAGAGTTTTCAATAGTATTTCAGTGACAATAATCAGAACGGTACTATTCTAAACCCACTTGCCAAACCCTCTAGTCATGAATCATTTTAACCCAGCATTAGTTTTATAATCATAACAATAGAAATATTATCATATTTTGAATGTGTAAATCATAACAAGAAGATTATATTTTTAATAAATTCCAGTTATGAGACAATATGAATGCAATGAATCTTGAGGCAAAGAGTTGATGTGTGCTGAATGGAGTATTTTGCAATTAAACAACTTCGGTTATTTGGTTATTTGCCTAAGGTTGGTAAGAAGTGTGTGCGTATATTTGTGGGCGTGGACGCCAATAATTATTTTATGTCTGTGAGGGCATGTGAATATGTGTGGTGTATGTGCAGATGTAATTGGATTTCCTTGCGTACAATACGGTATATGACATATTGTTTTCAATACAGTCTAAGATTTAAAATATTTCAACATTTTAAACTAAAATATCAAGCACCTGATAAAAAAATATAGCACTATATATAGCAAAGATAGGCTTATACTAACTTAATCACTACCATAATAAACGTGATTTAGGAAATAAGAGGATACAAAAAAAAGAAAGTGGAAAATGTTACAAGGCTACTTCTGAATAGACTTGAAAGACAGTGTTCCATATTTAAAAGTTCTTTATTGAAACTAGACCATTTCAAGTAGAATAGACAAATAATTGGTTGGTAACATTAAAAAATTGATTGCCTATCAAATATCATAGTATTTTTTAACTTTGGTTGCTCTAAAAAAAAATATATATATGTGTATCATTCCACGTATGCCACACACTTTGAATCAATAAATGTGACATCATACTAAGATTTCAATTGAAAATAATTTTCTAGTTTAATGTTACTGATGAAGAATTCATTCAAAATTCCACTTTTAATAATTATATATGTTACATGTACTTTTTATGGACTTCTATGAAATACTACAATTTTATTTTATGTATGTCGCCTACATATGTAACATATCTATAGTGATCTGGAGATAACCATTATTTCTTTTAATGATTCTGCCAAGTAATCAGGCAAACTATGGTGTTACCATTTTCATATTGTCACGTAAGTTTAAAATTATATATAGGAGCAAAAATTGCTATTGATTATGAGTTGGTCAAGAAATAATAATTAAACATACACACTTATATATATGTGTGTGTGTGTGTGTGTGTGTGTGTATGTATGTGTGTATATATCAAATAGAAACATAAAACCTAGTTGCATTATATATATATATATATTCTTTTATTCTTTTACTTGTTTCAGTAATTTCTACTGCAGTCATGCTGGAGCACCACCTTATATATATCACCATCAACATCGTCGTTTAACGTCCGCTTTCCATGCTAGCATGGCTTAGACGATTTGACTGAGGACTGGTGGACCAGGAAGCGACACCAGGCTCCAATCTGATTTGGCAGAGTTTCTTCAGAGTTGATTCAAAGTGTAGTGGGTGCTTTTATGTGCCACCAGCACGAGTGCTAGCCAGGTGGGTACTGGCGACAGCCACGCTCAAAATGGTGTATTTTACGTGCCACCTGCACAGGAGCACTGGCAACAATCTCGCTCGAATGTCTTTTCATGTGTCACTGGCACAAGTGCCAGGAAGGCGACATTGTTAATGATCAATGGCCACGCTCGAAATGGTGTATTTTACGTGTCACCTACACAGGAGCCAGTCCATCAGCACTGGCAACAATCTTGCTTGAATGTCTTAGTGCCAGCAAGGCGACGTTGGTAACGATCACACTGGAGCTGTTTATGTGCCACTGGCACAGGAGCCAGACAGCTGCTCTGGCAACGATCGTGCTCTTAGTGCTCCACTGGTACAGGTCTCATGCCCCTCAAATGCTAGCTAACTACACTCTAAAAATTGAAACACTACATGATAGTATTTGCTGTAGTTATTGTGCAAAAGAGTAAATTTACTAAAATGCACAAATGTGATATATTAAGAATAAAAATCTTTATTTCATCATTAGGTTATTAATACCTGACACCCTATTTACTTTACTATTTAAAAACATGGCTGAATTAGAAATAAACATTCACGACCTAGAAAACTTAATTGTGGAGCATACTTTCAAATGTTTAGTACTTTAATGAAAATCAAAATTATATATTTGAGGCAATGGATTGATGAAATTGTCAAATGTATCACCACTTCATTCTTGCTTTATTATTGATAGATCTCAAATATTTATCAATGGTACATTTGTAGAACAATAAAATGCTACATATTTTTGTACTGTTTCAGATTTTCAAACCTGTGTAAGATACTTAATGTATTGCCCAAATCTTCCACATTCAGTTAAAAACTAAGAGAGAGCACACAGGAATATTAGAATTCTAAATGCTAGATGTAATAATCACTATATAAGCAATAAAGGCTTAAAATTTATTTTTACAATGTAGAGAATATATATATATATATATATATATATATATATATATATATATGATTCCATTAAAAATATTGCTCTTTCATAGTGTGTCTAATTGATACTTCAGCATTTGATGC
>NC_068984.1:65091782-65093365 GCF_001194135.2 Octopus bimaculoides
ATAATAATAATAATAATAATAATAATAATTTACTTCAACATTAAAATCTTTTTCCTATATTTTCTTAATTTTTTTTCTGTATGTTTGTCATATTTAATAAAGAAAAAAAAAAAAAAAAAAGAGGTTGCAGAAGACGAACTTAATTCATATCTATATTTGTGATACACTGTTCAACATTCAATAGTATATCCTCAAGCCATGTATTTGTTTACTGTATGTAGCCATAGCTATTCATTCAAGTACAAGTAAGCTAGCAATTTCAGGCTGCCACTAATTAATGAACAACTGTTTATAATTCATATATAAGTCAATATTTCATTGCTTGTAGCCAATACAGCCTAACTATGTAGACTAACACTACTACTTGTTTACTCTATTTTGATCCTCGCTCACAATCAACAGCCAACATTTTTCTGAGGATAATATTGATATTCTATTGTATTAATGAATACAGCCTAATAACAATAGTAAACATGAGTTTTACTACTTTTTATTGCCATCCTTCTCAGTTTCTCCCTCCCTGATTCTCTTACTATTTTATAGTAATATCAATTTCTGCTTTTTGTTTATGTGTTTTCTTTTTTTATATTATAAGCTATTTTATATTTTTAGTTTAAAGAAGGTTAATACATTTGAATCCATTGATTAATTCTCCTAATCAATGTTGACTACCATTAATTTACCAATAAATTTTCAAGTTTGATCATTTTTGAGATATTCCTCTTGAAGTAAAAAAAAAATCAATAACATTAACCCAAAAAGTAAAAACACTTCCCTAAAGGCTAAATCTAGAATGAAAACTGTCTGCCTATGCATTCTATATGTATATACATACATTCCTTCATATACACATGCACACACACATATACATATACAGATACACAGTCTGTGATCTTTATAACTATGGAGACCAGTTGCAAGAAATTTTAACTCAATGCCACAAATTCTTTTCACAGCTTCTGCTTTTAAGAATATAAAGGAATGGAAGGAGTTCTATATACTGGTTACATACTGTACACCATAACTAACACTATACAAACAAATCTGATATTATATACACACATACATACACACAGACACACTCCCATTCACACACACACATATATATTAAAAATATGTTACTATAGGCACATAACCAAATAAAGGTTTAGACTCTGATTACATAATACATATAGAACTCACAAATGCTAATTTATGCTACAGCATTATATTCCTACAAATTTTCAAAACATATCAAACAATTCTCTTATTTCTTAAATTATCCTGAAAAAATGTAACCTACTTGAATATTTTTCTGTTTCTGAAATTTTGTCTTACTTTCAAAAGCCTGCTACAAAAAATTAATTCCATTTTATATATCACTCTTCTGAAGTGAAAATATTTAATAATACACCAAGTTGCTCAATAATGCATATTTCAGAAATCTATATTCTTCATCTCTTTTTTTTTTCTACCCTAAATTTACAAGGTTAAAGTGTTTAGGTGCAGCTCAGATACAATTATATTACCCAGAATTGCTTTCAAAGAGCAATTGTGGAGTAATTTATTCTTGCCAATATTACGAGATATTTTTCCATGCACAG
>NC_068984.1:65093418-65093883 GCF_001194135.2 Octopus bimaculoides
TATATATATATATATATATATATATATATATATGTAGGTATGTTACATAGATATAGATATAAGAAAGAAGATCTGAAAGGCTTAGGCAGAAATGATGAGAAAAGATCATTATACCATGATGATGAAGATGATGGAAGATTTGCCTGAGATTTTCAGCTATCAGTGAAAATATTTAGGGCACATATTTAAGGAACAGATCTCTACACTGCTGCAGGACTAATCACAAATGTGTGAATATCTAAACGTTAGTTTTTTTCACTCTCTCTCTCTCTTATATATATTAGTGTGTAGATGTGTGTGTGTTGTGGGCTTGTAAGTATTATATGTATCTGCATAACATGTGCAGGTCTGCATGTATGTATAAGTGTGTACATATAGATTTAGGTGTATAATTATGTATGAATACATATTAAATTATGTATGTATATGTGTGTGTGTGTATATGTATATATATATATATATATA
>NC_068984.1:65093893-65095458 GCF_001194135.2 Octopus bimaculoides
ATATATATATATATATATATATATATATATATACACATACAAACAGTTGCATATAAAATTTAAAATAGCCTGGTAAAACATACAAATAAACATTGGATGCACTGCTTTATATATCACAATGGTATAATGATCTTGCCTATGGAGTCAAAAGAGATAGAAGAGCATCACAGAATCGAGAAAGATTGACAGCTACGAATAAACATCTTGCCTTCATGAACCATTATTTCACGACCAGCTGTCTGACTGACTGATGACCTCTGTAAATAAGAATCTGTGAGAAACAAGTGCAGATATAAATTAATTTCTTTCTTCATGTTGGGGTTTTAGTCATGCCCAAATAAACATTTTATATAAATATTATAAGAGTGCATGTATCCATACATGTATATGTATGTGTGTGTGTATATATATATATATATATATATATATATATAGACATACATATACATAAATACGTGCACAAACACACCTATACACTCACATGCATGAATGTACACACACGCACAAAATATACACATATATACACACATAGGCAATTGCATAATATGTATGTACTTGAATTTATATTTTTTTACAGTAATATTGGAAATTGTTGCAACAAATCTGTGAGACAGCTCTTAGCAGATATAACTGTGTTTATCCTGTTTCAACAAAAGAATTTCTTTCCTAGTTTATATTCTCAAGAACTTAGCAGTAAAACTGAGAAAATAATGCAAAACTGAAATCACAAATATTTTAAATGAGTACTATTAAATGAATAAATCTAAAGCATATTAAGATTCGATGCATACTGCACAGTAACAATGTGACAGGAAACAAAATCATTAATTAAAAATATTCTTTACAAGGAGCAATTCATTACAATTATTATTGAGGACAATAAAATCAATTTTATTCATAAGCAGAAAATACTTGTAGAAGCTGGAGTAATACTAGTAATAGATCAGAAACATATTTTATATATACAAACACACACACACTATAGATATCAGCACAAACAGATTTGCGCTTGCACAGGCACACACATATATTCACACAAAAAAAAAACACATACTTCCATGTACCCAGCATCATTTCATTTGATGCCATTAACAAGATTACTGAAATAGTGTGAAAACTATCCATGTTACTTTTATCTTTAGAAGACTAATTAAAATCAATCAGTCTTCAAATGGGCAGGAACTTCAGACCTATAAAATAATGGAGAGACTACTACAAATAAAAGATAGTTTGTACTGTTTGAGGTTATCTCTTTGAATTTTGCCACTGATCAAAACCAAAATGGGTTACAAAAGTAGTATTGATAATATGTTCAAAGTAATATATTGGAAATATATTTTATCCAAAAATGAGTAAAATAAACAAAAGATACTTTTGTTGTGTCTATGCTAACTTATTTACAATTTGCTTGTCTTCTCTGGTCAGTAAGATTCTACAAATATAATATGGAACATCTTTTTTATTACTAGATCAATAAGTTTAAATTTTATTCATTAGTAGTAGCTTAATAGAATGATGAAAAGAATTTCATTGAAATATTTATATATATATATATATATATATAT
>NC_068984.1:65095610-65103913 GCF_001194135.2 Octopus bimaculoides
ATATATATATATATATATAATATACAAATATATATGTATAGATCCATTTATATATACTTACATGTATACATATATATATGTGTATGTGTGTGTACATGTACAAAAACACACACACATTTATATGTACACACACACAAAATCAAATGGAAATTGTAGTTGTGGCTGATGCTAGTGTCACCTGACACGCTCTCACACTGGTGGAACGCAATAAGCACTATTCATGCATGGGTTGTTGCTAGTGCCGCCTGACTGTCTCCCCATGCTGGTGACATGTAAAAAGCACCATCTGAACATGGCCTATGCTAGTGCCGCCTGACTGGCTCCCATGCTGGTGGCCCATAAGAAGCACCCACTACACTCTTGGAATCATTGGCATTAGGAAGGGCATCTAGCTGTGGAAACATTGCCAGATCAGATTGGAGCCTGGTGCAGCCATCTGATTCACTAGTCCCCAGTCAAACCATTCAACCCATGCCAGCATGGAAAACGGACGTTAAAAGATGATGATGATGATACACACACACACACACAAACACACACACACACTCACACACAATCATGTGACAGTAGTTTGCATATTCCAGCTTCAATATGTTTTACACACATCAGCAAATAAATATATTATTTGCTGCTCTAATACATAGGAACTCTTGCTTTTATTGTGCTGCAAAGGACAGGTTTAGCATTCATAGCCAATGATGTATAACAATGCAGAAATACAAGTACCCTGTCCCTGATTGTGCATTGTGTTTTCATACTGATTGCCTATGGATAAAAATTTCCCTCAAGAGTATTTCAACAGCAAGACATCTTCCCAGCACGCATTTATTTCATCTGCTGTTACATTCTGAGTTCAAACTCCGCCAAGGTCGACTTTGCCTTTCATCCTTTCAGGGTCGATTAACTAAGTACTAGTTATGCACTGGGGTCGATTTAATCGACTTAATCCCTTTGTTTGTCCCCTCTGTGTTTAGCCCCTCTCCTGTGGGCAATAAAGAAATAAATATGACTGCACACACACACACACACACACACACATAGAGTAGTTGTGAAACCACTAGTATAAGCTTAGGATAGACAAACACCAAATTAGTGCTTGGACATTTTGGATTCTTCAATTGCAATTTCCTAATCAGGGGAAAATAATCCAGGTAAAGAAGAGCTGGCTATGAGAAATACATAGCTTGAGTAAATAGAGATGAAAGATAAATGAACAATTATAGATGCCAGTAATTAATTTTTATAAACTTTTACAAATACATTTTCATGTTACATGATGATAAATCTTTATGGCTGTTTCAAACCTTCAGTGACTGGTTGATGCAAACAAGTAAACACAATGAGACAATAATTATTCTCAGTAAATAAAAGAAAATATTATCAACTCATATAAATTGTGAGAAGCTGGAAATGCCAAATATTTTTGTTGCAAAGATGTGGCAAATGGAAATGTAATAATAGTAAACAATATACTTAAGGTAAAACACAAGCACATTAACAAAAACTTGAAAGAAGGGGGAAATAAATATTAGTAGAGTGGTGAATATGGGAAAAAGGGAGTAAAGAACAAGAGCACAAATATGCTAGTCAAAAGTGGGGAAGGGGTTCAGTGAGAGAGGGGAAAAGAAAAAGGAAAAGAAAGAAGCAAGTAGAATCTGTAAAACAAACAAAAGGGCCATTTTGTTGGTTCCAGAAGCTTGAGTGACAAGGAAAAGTTGTAAATCTAAGTTGAGAAATGTGGAGTAGGCATGGCAGATCAACAAGAATCAATTAAAAAGGAGATAATGGTAAATGAAATAGCCTTCTGCTGGGTAGAAGAGGCAATGCAATTTTATGGCAACCGGATTTAGTAGATGTGTCTAAACACAAAGGTAAGAAGGGAGCTACTAAAAAATTCATAGAAATAAATAACAAATAAAGATGATAATACATAAGGATGGACAATAAAAAAAAAACTATTACATAACTGAAAACATATGAAAGACTTTAGAGTTCTATTCAAATTAAGATATGTCATAATTCTAACTAGGCCAAGTAATTAGATGTAAACAGATGATAGTGAAATGCATATAACCAAAGATGCAAATGTCAGATCAGAATACAAGTTTATAGGTATCTATGTTGATCAGAGTAAGGAAAACGCTTTGAAAACGGCATGCATCATGCTATTGTGTCACACTGGTTATTCTTATGGAATATTTCAAGTATGAATTTCATGCAGTGTGATTGCCCTGGTAAAATCTTCCAGACCTAATTACAAACCAAGGGATGTTATAGTAAATGCTATTAGCACTGAGTTGATGGATATAATTTGCCAGCAAACTAGAAAATTTGCACTTAATATTAAAGAAAGATACTGACATGTGCCAAGTAGCATCTCTTACAAACCAGTGGAGGACCCTATTTATACTTTAGTGAAATTTTAGTGTCTAGTGTAAACACTGCATTATAATCATTGTATCACAAGAAATGACCTTTCTAAGGGTAATTATTGGGTATTCAACAATTAAATTCCTTCTTATCATATTTTAAGTTAACATTTTCATTAATACTGTTACTGTTGTTCTACTTCCCATTACTATAATTAATGGTATTATTATTACATCTATTGTTAAAGCAGTGAGCTGGCACAATTGTCAACATGACAGATGATATGCATAATGGTATTTTACCCATTTTTACCTTCTGAGTTAAATTTCACTGAGGTTAACTTTGTCTTCAGAGTTGATGAAACGAGGACCAGTGGAGCATTGGGGTCAATGCAGTCAACTTACTCCTCCCTCAAAATAGCTAGCCATGTGCCAAAATTTGAAACGGATATTTCATCTTTTGTTAACAACAACAACAACAACAACAACAACAACAACAACAACAACAACAATAATAATAATAATAATAATGATATCATCATCATCATCATCATCATTATTATTATCATTATAATTATTATTATAATTATTATAATTATTATTATTAAGGCAGTGAGCTGGCTAAATTGTTAGTACACTGGATGAAATACTTAGTGATACTTCGCCTGTTGCTACATTCTGAGTTCACATTCCACTGAAGTCAACTTTGCTTTTTGTCCTTTTGGGGTTGATAAATTTAGTACAAGTGAGACACTGGGGTCAATGTAATCGACTAGTCCCCCTCTCATAAAACTTCAGTACTTGTGCCTTTAGTAGAAAGGATTATTATTATTATTATTAACATTGTCACTGATATTGGAATGATTTTTACTATTATTTTTAACTTTGGCTCCAGTATGGTTATTTCATGGACCTTTGTTGCAATTGATGCTGTCTTCATTATTGATAGTATTATTCAACCACCACTGCCATCATTATCATATTTATTATTACTGTTGATGATAATATTTCTATTATACCTAGAACAATTGCTGTTGCTTAACAATATATTAATATTATTATCGGCCTAGTTAGCATTATGACAGATCTTAGTTCCAAAAACTTTAAAGTCTTCCATACTTTATTTCAATTATATAACTGATTTTTTTCTTTTTTTTTATGGTTCACCCTTATATATTTTCATTTTCATTTGTTTTTTATTTCCTAAATATTTTCTAGCAGCATCATTCTTATTTACACATTTTGACACTTATGCAGGTTTCCGAAATGCTGCTTCCACAGTAGAAGACTATTTCATTTACCATTATCTCCTTTTTAATTGATTCGCTTTGATCTCTCCTTTCTACTCCATGTTTCCCAACTAATATTTACAACCTCTCATTGATATTGAAGCTTCTCAAACCAACAAAATGGCCCTTTCATTTTTGCATTCTTTCTCCTCTTTTTTTTCTATAACCTACTCTATCTAACCCCACCTTCCTCACATTTTTCTAACATTTTTTTATTTCAGTTCTTTTCCCTTCTTCCTCATGTTCACTTCTCCATTAATATTTATCTCTCTATTTCTCCAAGTTTTTATTGATGCCTCTGTATTATCTTAAACATGTGACTTGCTATTATCGCATGCACAATTGTCACTTATTTTCTCAACAAAAATTTTCCGTTTTACCAACTTGAAGATTTTAATGTGTCATGCTTCATACAAGTTGATATTCTTGTTTATTTGTGATGCATAATTATTGTGCTTGCTTTTACAAAATACATTCTAACAGCAACCAATCACCAAATTTCTGAAACAGATGTAAAGATTTGGCTTCCTCCTGTCAAATGAATATGTATATGCAATATCTCATATAAATTATATGCTACCATCTGTTATTGTGTGTCCATCTTTTGTCCTTTTATCAGTCATATGTATATATATATATATATATATATATATATATATATATATACACACACACACATTTTGTATAAATATGCTTGGGCTTACACTTACTGATGTATTAAAAGGCACATGTTAGCATATGAATTAGGGTTCCCTCTTCAAACCTTATCATCTCTTACATTCTTAATATACATGGTATAAAGTGATGTAAGCTTGGATTCAGTCTGTAACATAGTAAAAAAGAGCACACATATTACAGACGCACAAAACTATGGAGTCACTGTACTCAGAGCAGATGATAGATTTTGTTGGTTTTTTGTCTTTTATATGATGGAAATAATATTTTCCAAAATTAGATAGCAGGCTACATGAGGATGAGTCACTTTTGACAGCATTAGATCATTCATCTTCTGATTTAGCCTACTTAGAATGTGGTAATAAATCTAATCCATACAATAGTGATTTTAAGATAGATAATAAAACAAATAAGTGGTGGGAGACTGCCTGATCTAATTACCTTTCTTTAGACAGGTATAAACTTCATACTGAAAGCTTCTTCGAAATTACTTAGTAGGAAGTTTCTCCCACAGCACAGATATTGTTAGTTTGATTTAAAAAAACACAGTTTCTTTTCTTGTGGTGATTATAAGAGCCTCAAATAAAGCTAAATTAAACAGACAGAACAACTGTCCACAATTAAGATCACAGTTTAAATTCAAGAAGAGTGGAAAATTAGGCATTACAAATTTAAATATACATCTTACAACTTCCCTACTCTATCTGAGAAACTTAAATCTGTAGAGATATGCGTTGCAAGTAGCCCTGGGATCTTATGACACTGCCTATCCACTACTAATGTCTCAAAGTATGAACAATATAATCCTGATAATGTATTGAGCTTCAACAAGCAATCTCATACAAAAGATGGCAGACTGAATCTTCTAAATAGTAATACTCTCAGTTGTAACTTCAGAACTCCTAATGAGTGTCCTTTAGATAGGAATTGTGTATACAAAATGCAATACATTTCAATGCACAATCACAGCTTTATTTATATAAAACCGTTTTTCTACCTCTTCATCAGAATATATTTTCAGTTTAAAGTCTAAAGGACTTAAGTTGAAAATGCATTAGTTTGTTGTTGATTCTACCAAACATTAACAAAAGTGGTATGTCAGAAGCATTGAATATGTTCACACGAGAAACTTTCAAATCTTATGGTTGATAATCAATACCTGCTCAATCACAAGCATGAATTAGTTATTAATTGCACATATAGATGTAGAATAAAGTGGTTATTTAGTAACTATACTGTGCCGAGTTAATACTTATCAATTAATCAGTAATAGTTTAAACATATGCTGGTATATGTAATCCATGTAAAAGCAATATAAATTTTAGGAAGTTTATGAGCTTTCTATAATTTATGCCTGTTTTCCTTCTGTTCATCCATATTTCATTTAGATGCAATTATCCCAAGTAGAATAGTTAGTATCAAATGAAGCATGCATAGGATAAATACTTAAGTACTATTACTTATATGGCTTATTCATCCTGTAACTCTGTCACCTTAACTGAAATGTTATTATTGCTATAACTAAAGATTAAATATTTTATCATTGCATTAACTATTTTATCTACATAGATGTTGCTTTAATTGACCATACTAAATACTGTTATCTTTTTATTGTTTTATTTTCTATAATTTCTTTAAAATTTGTATTTTTTGTATCACCTGCACAGTTACTTGCCTGGAATTTATTCCATCAAGTCAATTTTGAGCACAATATCAATCTTAGTCTTTCAAAATATTCTTTCCTCAGCTGTTCTTTTATTTCCTTCTCCATGATTTCACTGAACTCTAGCATGCCAAACTACTTATCACCTTCCATTTCAATTTGTTTCATTACTTCCTATTTGGTAATTCTCTCTCTGCCCGGGACATACACCTTGCCTCTTTTCCCTCATTACACCACAATTCTTGAGTCTGAATTCGATCTTAATGCCAGCACTAAAACAATGGACAGTGTTCACCAAGGAGTTCACATGTACCTCATGCACCATACAGCTTCAAATCATCCATGAAGAGAAGATGGTTGATTCTTTGTGTTTTTCCTTTGAGCTTAGATCTCAAGTTCCCCTTTCCTCAGCACCAAGTACAAAAAGCAACAGAGATAAGCTATCTCCTTAGTAAATCCCTCTCTTGATGCCCAGCATGCCCAAGTATTGTCTATACAAGGTGAACTCAGTCTTCCAACCCTCAATACTTCTCTTCAGAAGACATGTTACACACCTTGCAATCCTAAATATATCTAATCACTCAATGATCCATGAAAGTGGAATTATATCACAAGCTTTGTGGCAATCAATCCAGGCCATTCCCAAATTTGTCCTCCTTTACTTAAAACCTTGTATTACCATTTTGTCTATTGATACTTGGTCTTTTGTACCTTTATCGTTATTATCGTCATCATTATTATTATTATTATTATTATTATTATTATTATTATTATGATTATTATTATCATCATTATTATTGCAGTTGTTGTTATTGTCATTATCAGTTTATCCTTCTGTAGAATAACGTATTTATATTAATATTAGTAGTGCAGGAATGTCTTTGTAATTATGATTAAATCTTTTCTTATGTACAGAAGTTGATGCTACTTCATATTTGGTATTGTATGACAGTATGAATCTTTAATGTATATCATAAGGTTACTCGTTTTAAATACCCTGGTGACATATTCAAGCCTTCCTGTTTGCCAAAACTAATTTATAATGGCTACAGCTAGCTGATTCAGTTAACCTGTTTGAGCTCATTGCTATTAGTCTTGTTCTATCTGTTATTTGATGCCCTGCTATCTTTATTTTCCTTAATTCCTATTCATTATTCATTAGCATGTATTCCTTCCTTTGCCATTTATTATCTTATCTTGTTTCCTTTTTGCTTTTATTTTCAGTTTAGGTTTTACTCATTTTTCTCTATTTTTACTCTACTTAGATTTTTATTCTTCATCTCTGCAAATTGTTTTTTTTTAAAATATAATACTTTGCTGTAGTATCTCCTAAATTTTGTACTACTTTATCACTACTGATATTAATTGCATTTTGTTTGAGCATGATAGTTTGGTATATTAGAGTAGCATTTTGAATTTTTTTATATACATTAACGTTATCCTCTGATGAAATGGTTTGTTAAAGTTCCTTGCAACCACTATAATTATTGTTGAAGATACACTCATAAAATCTGTAATATATATATATATCAGTTAATATACAGAATTTACAAATGAGCAACTAACAGTTTCAAGCTTTAGGGATACAATAAATTGACAGATTTATATAACATATATAAATGGATAAAAGAGATGCAAGTTATGTATAGCTGGAAGAGCACACATTCTTTTTAGGTCCAAGAATTGCACCACACTACTTAATTTCACATCCAAAATTTTAAGCAAATGGAAGCACATGGACAAGTTTCCTTTGTTGAACAGGAGGACAGCACCTGCACTGGACTGAGTGGCTATCTCACAGACTTTGGCCTTCTTTCTGTTATATTATTCTACAACAGCTAGATTAATAATAATTTCTACAGACAAAGAGGACAAAGATTTTGATTTTCATCGCATTTTTTTCTTCTCGTTTTTTTTTCATGTTCTTTCATAGACCAGTGTCCTGGTTTTTAAATATATCTACCAATATTCAGTGAGCCTGAAAGATTGCTTGGAGATACATGGCATGTTATATAAATCTGCGAATTCATTCTGTCTCTAAAGCATGAAATTATTAATGGCTCTTTTGTAAATTGCATATATTAAAAATTTATCCCTCACTGGATGGAGTGCATTTTTTGTTGATCTTACTTATAACAGAAATGTAAACTATATATATACATACACACAAAATATATACCTACACACAGATGTGTGTCCATGTATTTTACAGCTTTTTATCAAAATTAAAATTAAAATTTATGATACACATTAAAACTATACCTCAGAGTGTATATATATATATATATATATATATATATATATATA
>NC_068984.1:65104178-65105927 GCF_001194135.2 Octopus bimaculoides
TATATATATATATATATATATATATATATATATATATATATGCATGCATACAGACACATATAAATGTTTGTGAATGTACACACATATATAGATATACTTATGAATTAGCTACAAGAAGTTATTCTAATTGGCTTGCTTTTTGTTTTGTCCTTTTTTTTACTATAAAAGATTGAACATAAACACAAAATTCCTATCCACCACATAATACAATATATAATTTGGATTTAAATGAATATCTGCATAGTTTACAGCTTGTGGTTCCAAACAGAAATTGTGTAGACAATTTCAATTACAATTTAGAAATGAAATTCTCTATTTAATGACATGATAAAAAGACAGAAAAGAAATATGTTCATGTGATTAAAAATAAATAATTTCATAAAGATTTCATCATTTATGAAAATAACTAAAATATTGAAGTCTAAGAGACAATTTAGAAATCTTAAACAAGGTCCCTGTGACTTTTGGAATTCAAAAAAAAAAAAAATTCTTAATCCATTCATGGACTATATTTCTAGAAAATAGATTATTTATTGCAGTGGTTCTCCACTGGGGTACACATGGTCCCTGAAGGTCCATATAAGATTTTTGGAGGTCCCCACAACAAAATAGCAAACTGGGGATCCACAATAGTATTTTAAGGGCCCCTGAAAAATTTTGCTTTAGATATATTTATTAGTATGTATTACAAGAAACAGCTAGGCTTCTTTCTTTAGCATTTTACATGGTTCAACCTATAGAAATTAATCTGTGAAAAACAAAATAGGAATTTTGAAAGAAATTTTAATAAAACTAGCTTTTAAGCAGTGAATGGCTATGAGGTTCCACCAGAATAAAATAGTAATCAAAGAGGTCCATAGGTAAAAAATGGTTGAGAATCCCTGATCTATGGCTTTCAATTAATTTCTAACACAATCCTAACGGCTAAGGAATGTAGCAAAATGTGGATATATTTATATGTTAGTAACTTATCCTGCTATCGACCAACTGTAAAACAGATACCATGCACGTAATAATAAGATTTTAATGCAGTGAGTGATTCAGAAGTCCCTTTACAATTTGAATGGTGCATAATTTTTTTTCTTTTTCATTTTGTAATAATTTTCTTTTTATATATGTTTAATATACTCCTTGCTATTTTCTTATGAATATCATTTGAAATAGAATTTTTTAATACATTTTGGAAGTGTCACTATCAAAATATGAATGAAGATTCATTATCTCACAATACATAGCACAATAAAACTTGGTAGCTGAATCCATGCTTTCACTAATAGTTTTTAGCTCAAGATCAGACATAGATACCCTTTGAATCCTCCAATCTTTGAGCAAAATATTAAGTTGATGAGACAGAGCTGCACCAGTAATTTATTTCAGCTGAGTAGACTGTTAACATAAAATGAGGTGCTTTACTTAAGGACACAATATAACACTGGTGTATTATGTCAAACTCAGAACCTTGTCATTATGTGCTTAAAATGTGTGTGTGTGTGTGTGTGTGAGTGTGTACATAACATATCGTAAGCATTTTCTCAGTGGACAGACAACTTATTAAATGAGACATTGAGTTTATACTGTTCTTTGCCTTGTGCTGGGCTGTTCATGACTATCACGAGCAACCAAGGCTGGGATGACATTCAGAATAGACTATCAACATTAGAAATAATAAATATACACACTCTCTCTCTCTTACACACACACACACTCACACACATATATAGACATACATATATATATGTATATATATAT
>NC_068984.1:65106291-65122187 GCF_001194135.2 Octopus bimaculoides
ATATATATATATATATATATATATACACACACACACACATGAATATACTTACTTCTACATACATATACATACTGCCTCTAACAAAGCACTGAATAGTAAATTAACTGTAGCCTTCCTCATTTTTTAACTGAGATTATCTGGAATATAGGCACATGCATTCACCTCAACACACACAGACACAATTTCATTCTTCGAGCAAAACAATCATTGGTCAATCCAAATTGATTCTTTAAAACTGTAGTTATAGGTGCCATAAATTATTCTTTTCGTGTTACTTAACCAAAAGTAAATACTTTTCACCATGTTTATCTAAACTTGTATTTTAGGTTTGAATTTATCATTATTTAAGTCAATAGTTCCTAACCTTGACCAATCAAAAAGAAAAATTAAAATTAATATCTCTAAATACCTATTTTCAAACCATCATAATAGGCAATTAAGCAATACAAATTTGAACATGAGTTTTGAAAAGGAAATTTAATTAATAATAGCTGAATTTAAAAGGCCATTTTCCATACAGAATTCTCAAAAGAAATCTTCAAATTATAAATATACTGAGCCAATACAGTAAGGATTACTTTTTCTACCAGAAAGATATTGCTAAATCATTACTTATAATGTATTTAATTATTCAAAAAGATAAACGTTTAACACAACAGTTTAGAACAAAATAACAGGAATTAGAAAGAAAAAAAAACTATTGAAAATAAGATTGAAGCAGACTTTTTTGTATGCTGCTTAATGTTTTGGAAAATACTTAAAATATCAATAAAGCAAGAATATATACTGAAAAATGTATAATTGTGTCAATATTTCTGATAGAAACAGAAGTTTTTAAATTTGAAAATGCATAGAAATCTTTCACTTCATTTAACTATAACAAAAAAAAAAATAAGTGGAATGAAATGGGTGAAACAAAAAAAAGTACAACAAATGAAGACATAAAAAGAGAGAGTAAATATGAATTTAAAGCAGAATAGATGTTGATATTGAAGAATAGTAGCAAGATATTTACACTCCTACAGATTAACAAATACTTATTTCATGTTTTATGAACTGATAAGATGATATTTAGAAATCCTAATAGGACATTAAGCTAATAATGAATTTATTTGATGTAATCTAGAACTTGAAGAGTAATGATGAAGACACTAAAGGAGATAATGGAAAAAATTATAATGGAGAGCATGATAAATTCATACAACTAATCTCAACCCCACAAGTACATATTAGGTTCCTCTGCAGTATATGAACAAAATATTTAATATATTAAGCTAATACTTAATCCTCTACTTTAGCTCTTGAGACAGTAAAATGAACAATAAAGTAATATGATTAGATTTATTAGAAAACAAGTTCTTAATAATGCTTTTACATAATATTACTTAAATATTTCTCAAATATGGTTATTTATCTTTACTACTATTACTATTATTATTATCATTATTATCATTACCAACAATACTAATCACCTACCTACCCAATGTTGAACTATATATATATATATATATATATATATATATATATATATATATATATATATTGTATCTGCCTTACATGCTTGAATTGGAAAATCTATTGAAACCACATTTGCCTTTCATGGGTCCAACTTTTAGAAAATAAAATCCTTAGACAGAAATCACTTCAACTGGAAATATTTCACATTTAGGGAAATTAGACTTATGTCAAATGAAAACAAACATTTTTCTAGAAGTGTATTATTTCTAAAATTGGTTAACTGGGTCTTCTTTCTCTAACACATTTACTACTGTATAAAAAGAGTATGATACTGAAGTACAAGGCATAACTTTTTTTAAACATAACTAAATAAAAGAGAAACATTTTTTGATAAGTACAATGCTGAATGAATTTTTTACAGTTAGCCAAAGAGAAATATGAGTATGATATATATTCTACAAGTTTTTGAACAGCCATTTCCTTTAGCACAAAGATGATTATTATTACTATTATTATTATTATTATTATTATTATTATTATTATTATTATTATTATTATTATTATTATTTTATGCTTGACTTTTGCTCTGCATTTGTACAAGTTGGGTCCAAGTCTCACCCACAGACCTCAAGAGACAAGTTAGAAGTTATTATTATTATTATCATTATTATTATTATCATCATTATCATTATCATCATCATCATCATCATCATCATCATCATCCTCATAATGATGATGATGATGATGATGATGATGATGGTGATGATAAAGGGAGCATTAAAAACAAGAAAGTGGGTAACTGTTCAAGTGTTGAAACATAATATAAGTTCCTTGTTCTGTTTTGCTCTCTTCGACATTTTTGAGAAAATCTCATGTCCATATATGTTATTCAAAATCAAATCACAAGTTCAGTCTGATGATGATGGAGTTTAAGTTACTGAAATATTAACCAGATTAAAACATTGGAATACTAACTAGAAGCTATATGTCCCAGCTTTGACATTAGCTATTATCTTATACACTGCAGGCTAGGATGCTTAACTTGATAATGCTAATAGTAAATATTAAATGCTAGTTATATCTGAAGTGATAGCATGTATTTTCAAATAGCAAGAGTAGAGGACATGTAACTGAGAAGTCTGAACTCTACTTCATATCCTCAATATTACAATGTATTCATAATTGCAGGTGTGACTGTTTGTTAAGAAGCTTGCTCCCCAACGATATGGTTCTGGTTGCAGTCCCACTGCATGGAACCTTTAGCACTAGTCTTCTACTATAGCATCAGGCTGACCAAAGCCTTCTGAATGGCTTTGGTAAATGGAAGCTGAAAGAAGTCTGTCATATGTGTGTGTGTATTCCATCACTGCTTGACATCAAGCGTTTGTGGGCTTATGTCCCTGCAACCTAGCAGATCAGTAAAAGAGATCCATGGAATATGTACCAGGCTTAAAAAATAAGTATTGAGATTGATTCATTTGACTAAAAATTCTTCAAGGTGGTGCCCCAGTATGGTCACAGACTAATGACTGAAATAAGTAAGAGATAAAATGATCTGGATCAGATAACAGAGAGCTGGAACTCCTCATTACACTTGGCAGCAGCACAGTCAATTCCAGTAGTTCTTTGACAGGCAGTAATACCAAGCCAAATTTCTGCATAGGAAAACTTAGCTGTGACAGACCAATGCCCTACTCAGATGAATGACTTTATCTAATTTGCTAATGTTATAAACCTAGATATAAATACTAGGCCAAGTTGACCGCTAGAATCCATAAAGAAATTAGCTTAGACTTTTTCTCAGCTGAATAAATTCTAAAGTCAAGCAGTGGTTTAAACTCATGCTTCACTTATATGCAAATGCATAAATCACTTAACAGCTATCCTTGCTGGTAGCTTTTAAAGTGGAAGAAATGAACTAGAAGCTAAACGTAAGTCAACAAATTCCTCATTGATTCTACAGCAGTACTGCAGCTACTAAAAACAGTGAATTAATGATACAACCAGTGGTACCTACTGAGAGCAATATATGCTACATTTTCAGAGTTTAAACATTTTGCCTATAACACAGTATTAGCCCATACTTCTTGTGCTTGCTTGGTAATGGATCAACTCAGCTGCCATATACATATATATATGAAATATGTACAATTAATCATAATCAATTGTGTGTGTGTGTGTGTGTGCATATGTTATACATATATATTTACACACATGCATATATGTATATATGTATATATACACATATATATATACATACACACACATAAACACACACACACACACACATATACATATATATATATATATATATACACACAAATATTCTATAATTATAAACATAATTATAATTAAGGGGTCGGCTAATTGCTTCACCACATACTGAATTTAGAAATAGGAGTTAAAAATTCCTTTTCTACTACTGTAAAAATCTCTCAGACAGTAACACACTTTTTTACATAGGCAAAGAGAAAAATAGTGAATCAATACGACTCCGATTAGCGACAGACGCATTTTGAGATTAAAGTATTTAATTTACTTACTTCCCGTCATCAGTGTAGCATTTCCATTATAAGCTTTGAAAGTGCTAGGGTTAAATACGCACACGAGTGAATGACATCGTGCAACAGATACCCAACCAACACTTCCAAAATTTACACAGCTGAATGTGAATACATATTTATCCCTTGTACCCACGTGTATGTTAGGAGCAGTACCACAGAAAACTGCAGTATTTGATCAGGGAGTAAATTATAATTTAGAATTAATAATAAAAGGGTTATGCTTTTAGTAGCAGCAGTACTGCTGCTACTAAATGAGGAATTAATTTAATTTAATTAATTTGATTAATTTAATTTAATTTAATTAATTTAAATCAATGAGGAATTAATTTAATTAATTAATTTTACCTTTTTATTATTAATTATATATATATATATATATACACACACAAATGAAATTGTATGTAATTGTATGTTCAAAGTACTTACATAAGTAAAAGCCAATGATGTTTACAGTATATGTGAAGCTTTAAAGTTTATGATTTGCACAAAGTACTTCGCTGTTTGATTAGCACTAATTGTAGGTGAGGAAAGAAAGGAGAGAGAATGGAGTGCAATACAATATAATCTTGTGCTTAGTGACATGCAAAGCTATGTATAATAATTTAGCAATAATACATAAATATCAGATGGAAAATAACTGAAGACGATATAAGACCTTTGGCAGGAGCACAGAAAATATATCCATAAAGGCATTTGCGCACGTGGAAGTGGAAGTTTGATGGAACACAATTTACTTTTCTGAAGATGTTCGCTCTCTCATTTGCATTTGGAAGAGCAGTTACTTAAGAAAACATCTTTTACATTAAATACTTAAACTGACAGGGAGCATTATCCATTTACACCTTTTCAGTGACTGTTGTGTACATGTCCATTGGCAATGTCAACATTGCCTGTGTGAGTAGAAAGTTCATGAGCAAATCTATATTCAACTTCCCTTGAATAATTTATTTTTAATTTTTATTTATTTTTACTATGCTTTACTCTGATTTAGCATCATTACTCTAAGAAAAGCCATTATTTGACAATTCTGTGTAATATACATACATTTGATCTATTTTGCTATTGGAGTTTTTGGCTATGTCACATTCTACAGTAAGGTCTTTGATCTTATAATGGAGAGTATAAATTAATTATTTTGGCATAGATGAAACTCAAGATAGTGTGTAATATGTTCAATTGCTATCAGAATTTGTTGTTATCACTCTCTTCTGGCATATGGAATGTTTTCATGTGCAGCAATAAACTACTAAATATTTATAAATATATGCTGTTCTTTATTATTAGTCATACTTTGGGAACATCATGTACATAAACAGTTCTAAGATTGTTCATATGTCTGTATGTTTGCTAGCATGCATAAGTTCATACATACATGTCTGTGTGCATGAACATATGTATATTTCTTATGTATATATATATATATCCACATATATAAAGAATATTATGCATGTACACACACACATACATATAAAGAATATCATGCACATACAGATATATATATGTGTGTGTGTGTATGTGTGTGTGTGTGTGTACATGCATGTACATGGTAATTTTACACACATGCACGCATACACACACTATCTATAAATATGTATATACATATATATGTGAACAAGAATATATAATAAACTACTAAATATTTAGAAATATATGCTGTTGTTTATTATTAATAATAGTTTGTGAACATCATGGACATAAATAATTCTATAGATGCTTCATATGCTTGTATGTGTGTATGCATGGTATTCATAAGTATGTGTGTATGTATAAATATTGATATGTAAGTGCATAATATTCTTTATATATATGTGTATGTTTGCATACATGCATAATACTCTTTATATATGCATATATATACATAAGGAATATGCATGTGTTCATGCACACAGATATGTATGTATGAACTTATGCATGCTAGCAAACATACAAATATATGAACAATCTTACAACTGTTTATACATGTAAAGATACATATATATATATATACATATAAAGATACACACACACACACACATATATATATATATATATATATATATATATATATATATAAAAGAATATGCATGCACTCTGCAATACACAGACACACAGATACACATGGGTATACACGCACATACATACATATACACATGTATGTATAAACATATGTATGCATGCATGTATAGATGAATATGGGCTAACAATGTTGTGAATTACAATTACGCCAAAAAAATTACTCAATTCTGTTTCATTATTGTTACATAAAGTAGATCATGAACCACTACTAGCAGTTTCTTAGTTCTGAAATCGCTTTCAAATGACAAAAGGCAAAAATAGAAGGATGAGATGAAGGAGGGGAAGAAGAAAGCTGAGAGCAAGACAGAGATGGACAATAATAGAAGTGAAACAAGAAACCAAGGGAGTGAGAGAAGACAAATTATGGGAGGGATTAGTAAAAGTATAGAAACAGACAAGCATGGAATAGGAGATGTAGAGGCAATTAAGGGCTATGAAAGAGAGAGTGGGAGCAAGACGAATGGGAAAAAGATAGAAGGAATAACAAGCATGTGAGCAGAAAGAGTAATGCAATGAAGGAAGAAAGAGAGGAATAGTTGGGCATTTGGGAAGATGAATAGGAATATGTAGAGAAGATAAAAGAGATGAATAGGGAAACTTGTTGGTTCCCAATGCATTCATTTAGTCAGAATGAATAGATTAGGGAAATGTTATTAAACAAGCTGTGAAAGTGATGTGTAATAAGGATGGTATGAGAAGCTGAGATAATTAGTATACACTGTCATCACATTTTTTTGTAAGTAAGCATGAGTTAGACTAGAGTCAGTGAGGCAACTAAACATTATATTGAAGGATCACTCATTTCTTTTTAGTGGAGTACCATATATATTAATTTTTACAGGTACAAAACTGAGAGAGACCTCAAAGTTGGTGGTTTATCAGCTGTCATCATTATCAGACAGAAGTTTACTTTGGTTTAATATTCATTTACATAGCACCACATACCTAAGGAATGCCATGTTTAAGGTGGGAACATTAAACTGAACCACAGTCAGATAAAATTTAGCAAACTGAAACTTCAAGTCATTGCAAAGCATTTTCTTGTTAAAAATTATAATATGCACGCATAATACATATACGGAAAATTTCCACATGAAGGAAAAGAAAAAAAAAAACAACAAAAGAGTATGAAAGAATGATTAGTGTCTCAGCTGAAACAAGAGTTGAAACATCTAGTTATGTTAAAAGAAAATAAACAGATTATAACTACTTAGCAACATTGAATTCTTTCTGAGAAGGAAGTTCTCTAACTTTGTGTGTGTTATGTATACATGTGTGTATGTACATGAATATGTGTGGGTGTGTGTATACACCTGTGGCCACAGACACATGTTACAACTCTGCTGTAACTTGCCTGAAGACCCTATGCACCCACAGGTGAAACAGAGTAGCAAGAAACTCATTCAACCAAAATAAACATGTGTGTGTGTGTGTGTGTAAAGATGTATGCATATATTTTTATATGTGTGTGTGTGTCTATATATATGTATATATATGTGCATGCATACATATATATGTAAATATACATATGTATATTTACAAATAAATATATATATATATGCATACTGATGTATGTATACACACACAAGCACACACATATATGTACATATATTTGAGTTAGAGTCCCTTGTACTACAGAAATCTTAGTTTACTATCAAAGGCCACATGAGCATTTCCTGTGTAATCCTTTGACTAGATTAACTAATCCAGTGAAACCCAGGAATGATTAGCACATAAATTTTAGATGACATATTACTTAGAATTGAAAGAATTTCACTTCTTAGGTAATTTTAGTACATCATAACTTGGTTCAGAGTTATAAATAATATACAATAATATAAATTCACAAAATCTAATACTGTTTCATACAATTCTAACACTAAAGGTTACTCAAAGATAGTTAATTCGCCCTTGATTTGCCAAAAACTAATCACATTTCTCTGATGCAAGGATTAATATTATAATGTGTTAAAGAAAGTGATATCATCTTTGGATAATGCTTTACACATTCAGAAAAAAAATACTACTTTCTTTGATATCAGTATTGGCTTCAAAGGTTCAACAGAAGTTTGTAGAATTATTGGATTATATATTTTAAGTTTAACCCATATATAATTCCATGACTTAAAAGCAGATTATACAGAAATGATGGCTTATTAATTCTTTGAAATATGAATAATCTAATAAATTCAGAAAAGAAAGTTAAAAAAAAACATTATCGACTTATTGAAATAATTAGATTAAAAATCACAGTAGATACTAAGACAACACCTTAAACTTAGATATCATCCTAATAGTAATCCAGATGTTATACTATAATACATTAACATAACATCAAACTACCAGCTAGACATATTCCATAATGTAGTGAAGAATATTACCATTTGTTTGTCTGGTGTATCATATTACCAATATACTTTCAGATATAGCTCTAGTTACTATAATAATGTCTTAAGAAATAGTGGCTATAAAGAAAATATTCATTATCGCCAAATCAGTTGTAATAGATACAGAAATTTGAAAATGCAAGGTACTATAGAGTAGCTTTTATAATTTAGGTGAAAGCACTGATCTTAATTTAGATAAAGCTCATAGACACATTTTAACCAAAACATGTACATAACAAAATGTGCAATAGAAATGTATGCAATAGAAGTGTATGCAATTCCACTATTGAAAATTTTGTCATAGCATTAGCTAACTTCAAGGATAAAAACACATCTTCAGCAATTGACAATAATACTGTAAAATGCAACTATATTAATATAATATCATGTCTTTTAAATTAAATTTGGTAATTCTACTGAATAACACAAGTGTATCCAAAATGATTGAACTATCCTTTAATGGATTTGACACAAACCCTGTCAAAAGAAATTACAATTTGCATAATTATACTTTTAATATGCTAGCTAGAAATCAGACTAGTATATTTGGAGCTTAAAATTTAGAAACTTCACCTTTCCTATATATAATAGAAAATTCTTAAGTTCAAGAACATACAACCAGTTAAAGAATATTTCTCAATTATATTTATTTGAGAAAAAAAATCATTCTGATCTAGTATAAAATCTTCCTCAATCATATATCAGAATTAGTATTCTTTAGCAAGAACATATCCCACTTCATTCTGAGAAATTTGTAACTAACAAAATACAAAAGCTACTTCACTTTTTTGCCGTTTTAACATAGAAACTGTGACTAAGTTGTTTTAAATCTTGACACTTATATACACTTAAATCATTCACACCCATAGAAGAATAATTTTGAATACTTCATAGTTCTTTGAATATTCATGACACCTAACAACAGTCATGCACTAACTATTTCATTATTCTGCCCAGCCAATGAGGTAGATGAACAGCTTTGAAATGCTTCAGTGAGAACCAAATTGATTATTCATAACACTTATAATAGTATAATGAACCAACAAAACAAAATTTAGCTAATGATTGTAAAGTTTGAGGTGTAATAAATTATTTCATCTTATTTCTGAGATTATGTACATTGAATTTTGTATTCTAAAATATATTTATTCCTTTTCCCTGCCACACACACATGGCCAAACAAATAAACAAAAACACGTCTGTACAAAAGCATATATTACAGAACTATTCAGAAATTTACAAATACATATCGTCAATAAGATTCTAGTAAATATTTATTTATCTTCACTGGTATTTCACATTTATCCACACTTAAGTTCGCTGACAGACAGAATTCAAAGTAAAATATGAGAGATATGTCGTAGAGTCATCAGATACAAACCATATATAAGCGATATCCCATTAAAAATGGGTAGGCTTGAAATACAAAACAAATTCATGATAGACAATGACACACGAATAAAAATGAATAACACCAAGTAGCAAAATATTCAGGCCTATATTGAAATAGATCTGTATTACTTTTATATATAACTAATTATACTGTGAAAGTGTTGAACAAGAGTTTCACAAAAAAAGGGAGGAATAAATTATAATTCTATCCTTAAAAATCTTCCATTTTAAACTTCACAACCAGAAAGGAATCAATAATTTTCATTAAATATCATTCAGAATTAAGTCTTTAAATACATATACACAGATATTAAAATACAGTAAAAACGACTGAAATTCTGTTTTTTGCTAACAAATAAAGTATTTTCAGAGTGTATAAATGTAATTATATCATATACATATATATTGGGTCATCCCATAAATAATGCGGTTTTTTTAATTGCATGAACTAAAAGTTGGAGGGGAATGAGATAACTACCTGCATCGACTTGCTATAAAAGCAGGTATTAATTTTACCTTGTACTTATTCATAGTACTTATTCAAGTTTTGGAAAGTGCAGTTCAATTTTAACAGTTATACTTTCAAAGCTATAATGAAAATGACAAAGGAGCATATTCGACATATTTTGCTTTATGAGTTTAATAAAGGCAGCAATGGAACAGAAAGAGCGAGGAATATTAATGCAGTATATGGGGATCAGACAATAAGTGTAAGCTAGTGTCAATGATGGTTCTAGAAATTTTGAGCCGGAAACTACAGCCTAGAAGATGAGCCTCATCCTGGAAGATCTGTGGAGGTTGATGAGGATGTCCTGCAAACTCTGGTGGAACAAAATCCCATCATAACTGTTGAGGAACTATCAGAGAAGCTTGACACCTGTGTGCCATAAGAAAAGTCAGAAAATTGAGTCAATGGGTTCCTAACAAACTTTCCAAATCTAATCATGTGCAGAGAGTGAATGTGTGCTCTTCTCTACTGTCATGTCTCATGAATGAACCAGTTTTGGACTGAACAGTGACTGATGATGAAAAATGGGTTCTCTATAAAAATGTCAAACACTGAAGGCAGTGGGTAGGGAAAGGAGAAACACCAACATTCCAGGCTAAAGAAGGTCTTCACTCACAAAAGGTGTTGTTATCTGTTAGGAGGGATATGATCGGTTTAGTTGACTTTGAACATTTAAACCCAACCAAACAATAACAAAGAATATCTACTGTGAGTAGCCTGAGCGGCTTAAGTCAGTGCTAGAAGAAAAACGACCATCTTTGGTTTCAAGACAAAAGGTGTTCTTCCATCAGGAGGATGACATTCCAAAGGCTGGAACAGTTTGAATTGGAAACGGTACCCACCCACCATATTTGCTGAGCATTGCCCCATCTGATTATCATTAATCCGCAGTCTTCAAAAAATATGAATTCTGTAGACAAGGTCAGAACAGTACTGGTGGAGTTCTTTTTATTATGGACAAGCAAATTTTGGAAGAGCCTTGCAAGTCTACCAGATAGATGGAAGAGCATTGTAGAAAATGATGGAGAGTATATTTTAGATTAAAAAAGAACTTTGTTTATTTTAATTTTGAAAAATAAAAGAAGTATAAAGAAATCACATTATTTATTTAAGTTCAAACATCAAGAAATGCTCTTGAGTTACTGAAATTATATGTGCTTCCAGAAAAAGCAGACCAATTGCTTGATGACAAATGATATCAACTCTACTGAGGAAGTGGATACAATCTCAAGAACCAGTTCTCCAAAATTGACATTCCTTTCAGGAAAATACAGTATGACTATCTTCAGAGGACATCTGTGGGCATGCATTTCTGCCTGAATAGGCATCATCAGCTCAGCAATTTTCCTACCTTAACTTTCACAGATAAGACACTTAAACATATACAAAGAATTAAAAAAATAAAAATGAGCTTAAGGAAAAAACTTAAAGAGGAAAGTGAACAATATAAACAAAAAAAGAGTATATTAAGTAACATACAAGAAAAAATCCTGATTTAGCTTTTACATGTTTCAGTCACTGGACTACAACCATGCTGGCACACTGCTTTGAAGTGTTTAGTTGAACATTTCAACCCCCAGTACCTATTGTTTAAGCCTGTTAATTATTCTCTAGGTCTCTATTTGCTGAATTGCTAATTTGCAGGGAGGTAAGCAAATCAACAGTGGTTATCAAGTGGAAGTAGGGGGTCAAACACAAGCATAAAGATACACATATGCACTCACACACACATGCACACATATACTATCATAGCACTAGGAAGGGCACCCGGGCACAGTAGCCATAACAAAATGGAAAATAAAAATCTGACCTAATAACTCTGAAATCTAAATTGACCACGTCTCTTGCATCCACATTTTTTTTAATGCAGTCATGGGTCACAAGGAATGTCACAATCCACAATCATAGCTTATATTGAATTACTACCTTTTTAGATGAGTTGAAGCATTACATTCCCTTTTGCTATCAATAGCTTTTATGACTGGATGTTGTTCCTAATGCCAATATGTATGTGTGTGTATGCATGCATGCATGCATGCATCCATGAGTGTGTGAGAGAGAAAGAAAGTATGTGTGTTTGTTTGTGTGTGTGTGTGTGTGTGTGTGTGTGTGTGTGTGTGTGTGTGTGTGTGTGTGTGTGTGTGTGTGTGTGTGTGTGTGTGTGTGTGTGTGTGTGTGTGTGTGAATGTGCATGCATAGGAGAAGCAAACTGTATGATCCAGATGAGCATGTAGCTGCTTACATTGGCAATTGATAGTTATATACAGTCCAAATATTATGTTATGCTTTCCCATGTAATATAGTGTGTACACACACACACAGTTTATATATATTAACTGTTTATAAACATCAATTGCTGATATAAGCTGCTACAATCTCAAATTCCTTTGGATCCTACTGTTTGCGTCTCATATATACATATATACACACATACACATATATATATATAGACACACACAGTATATTATATTAAATCTTATTTAATATATAATATACAATGCACATTATATTATATATAAAATATTTTTATAACATAACTATGTGTAATATACTCTATATAAATTTACATATTATATATAAATTGCATTATATAAATTAATATTGTTTTATAAGCAATATATGAAATGCACACACACACACACACACACACACACACACACATACACACACACACACACACACACTGAGTAAGAAGCAGAGTGAGGAAGAGAAAGTGAGACATTCATACAAATAGTCTAAGTATTGATAAATGCATATAAATATCTGCACACTCATACCCACTCAAAGGTAACTATAAATACATCTAGAAATCTATATGTATACACAAGTATGCTAGTATACACATGTGTGAGTGTGCATGTGGAAGAAAAAGTTTGTACAAACATATGTATATGTTCACATTCAGATAAATATGCTTTTCTGTGTGTGTATTTTACCTATTTCCTTATTAATACCATATATTTTCTTGTTTTTTTTAACTAAGGGATGATCATAAGGTGAATATAAAAAAAAAATATATATCAATTTTTTTTTTACATCCTACACTATATTGACTTAACAATTTATACCAGCTTCTAAATATATTTAAATAGATTACTGACCCCCTTTAAGATGGATCTACATTACTGCATATCAAAGACCTACACAAAATTATGAAATAGAAGATAATGTCTATGTAAGAATACTCTGCATATATCAATGCAATACCTGAACGTATTTTAATTTTATCACTAAAATATATTCAAGGCATGTAAAATGTAATATATAAATGTAAAATATAAAAGGCATCAAATATAAACTGAAATGCTTCAAAAAATTCCTTGCCTGCCTGCTTATGACTTTGAATCAATAAGCTATATCAGAAAAACTGTCGTTATTTTATGCTGAATCCCACTGAAAGGGAAATTATCAGGCAAAACGGAATGATAATGTACACGTGCTGGCATGTGTGTGTGTGCATGAGGATTGATATTAATATTAATCTATGTATATCTTGGAGTGCTCAGTTTACATGTACATTCACACATGGACAGGCACACACACATCTGTATACATACATATACACATAAAAAAAAACATAACATATTAATATCAATATCGCCATGAGTAAGTATTAGTGTATTTCTCTATTTCTCTCTTTCTCTTCACCTATGTAACTATTTATATAGCAATCCATCTATCGATTTGATTGTTTATCTACCTCTCTATATAGCTACATATGTGTGTGTGTGTGTGTGTATGTATGTATGCACACGCACACATACATACCACACACAAGAATATGGATTAATATTAACATCTGCATGTATATGTTAGTGCGATTGTGTGAGGGGGAAAGCAGGTATGTCTGCACACACACACAGAAACAAAATTGCATGCTCACACACTTTTGTAATATTGATTTCGATTTTTGGCACAATGCCAGCAATTTCATTACATCAACCCCAAAACTCAACTGGAACTTATTTTGTCAGACCGAAAGGAATGAAAGTTAAATCGACTTTGATGGAATTTGAACTCAGAACATGAAGATGAGTGAAATGCTGTTAATCATTTTGCATGGCATGCCAATGATTCTACAATGATTCTTACATGCCTTTGTAATATGGAGAAACTTTACTCAGAGCTGGAATTTGTTCAATAAGTCAGAAGTTTAAGAGACATGATAATGTTTACAACTATAGTTGCTTATTATGTTAATACATTTGTACCTATTTTATATTATTATTATTAGATATTCTTATAAATCTTCAGTGCTTATTGAATATATGCATATTAGTATCAATATCAACACATAGCTGATTAAAACATATTTACATTTATATATATGGAGATATACACACACGCACATTAATAAAAGCATATCTAGATCAATGCATGAATATTTATATACAAGCATGTGTACAAATATATGCATATTTTATAGCTATGCATACATATACACATGCACACACAGCTAGTTATATAGATATACAGATAGATATAGAAAGAGAGACAGAGATTTATATATGTATATAGATAAGGAGTTTGAAATAGTGTGTGTGTGTGTATGTTTGAGCATAATTCAAAATGTGGTATCAATCTGTTGATTACTATTCTATATAAAATCAAACCAGAGTTAATGAAGACGTTGATGATGTGATACATATGATAATGATGATGAGGATGATGATGAGGATGATGACAATGACAGCAATGATTACAATCATGAGGAGGTGAAGAAATTGAGAGGGAAGAAAAGACAATGGTAATGACAAGGAGGAAGAACTTAAATATGATCATAATGACAATAGGATTGGTGATGATCATTTATCATCATCGTCATCATCTAATCAAAGTAATTTAAATGTCTAAGAAAAAAACTTTTGTCCATAAATTTAGATTAAATATTCAAAATTAATTATAGTTATAAGACAAGATCATGGCAATTATGAATAGGGATTTTAGCAACAAAATTGATGCTAAATTTATAGGTTGTCCTCAATAATGAATATATGTTAGTGGTACTGATATTATTAATTCCAGAAATTTAGAATAAGGGATTGATGGTGATCATGTTGTCAATGGTGATTATAGTAATAAAAATGATTGCATTCAATTATATTAAACTGGAAAAAATCTGAATTTAAAGGTAACAGGTCAATGGTGTACTCTTAATTTCGTAGTCACAATAAAAAAAAAACATGCTGAAGTTAATTCTCAATGCTTTATATGCAAAAGACTGTCATTAAGTATATTCAAACAAGTCTTCTGATTTGTGTTCTCCTTAGAATATTAACATCAACCACAAAACTTTGGTGAGAAAAATTTGTTTGCTATATCATCACGTGCATGGAAAGTTTTCTCTTACTCTAATCTCAGTGGTAATGAATGTAGATCAATATTCAAAGTCTGAGATTCATCAACCACTTTGAAAATACTTCCTGAAGCAATTCAGAAATATTTCTTCAGAAATGAAGTGCTCTTGCTAAATGAAAATGACAGATAAGAAAAGAAAAGACTGCATCAATCAAGCTTTAATATATATATATA